>NC_134356.1:35443321-35595821 GCF_048569485.1 Anomaloglossus baeobatrachus | reverse complement strand
GGCTTTTCTTATGTTTCTTTTGGAGTAATGGCTTCTTCCTGGCAGAGTGGCCTTTCAGCCCATGTTGATACAGTACTCATTTCACTGTGGATAATGACACAATCTTACCAGCTTTTGCCAGCATCTTCACAAGGTCTTTTGTTTGTAAACGCTGCTCTGAATTTGGCCAGATCACTGAATCTGACCAAGGCACATTCATCTCTGGAACAGGGAACCCATCTCCATCCTGAGTGTGGTATGATAGCTGGACATTCCCATCTTGTTTGTACTTGCATATAATTGTTTGTACAGATGAACGAGACATCTTCAGGTATCTGGAAATTGCACCTAAGGATGTACATTTGCAAACATTAATCTGCCTTTTCTTATGTTTCTTTTGGAATAACGGCTTCTTCCTGGCAGAGTGGCCTTTCAGCCTACGTTCATACAGTACTTGTTTCACTGTGTATAATAACACAATCTCACCAGCTTCCGCCAGCATCTTCACAAGGTCTTTTTTGCTTTTGTTCCTGAGTTGATATGCACATGTCTGACCAAAGCCCGTTCATCTCTGGTACACAGAACCCGTCTCCTTCCTGAGCGGAATGATGGCTGGACATTCCCATCATGTTTGTACTTGCGTATAATTGTTTGTACAGATGAATGAGGCACCTTCAGGTATCTGGTAATAGCACCCAGGGATGAACCAGACTTGTGCAAGTCCACAATTCTGTTCCTGAGATCTTGGCTGACTTTTCCATGATACTACACAAAGAAGCAGTGTGTTTCAGGTGTGCATTACAATACATCCACAGGTGTGTCTTTAACACAGATGTTGCCAATAAACCTATCAGAAGCTTCCAAAGACATGACATCATCATATGGGCGGTCCCATATTGTTTAAAGGCACAGTACTCTTAGGGGTACTTTGCACGCTGCGACATTGCAAGCCAATGCTGCGATGCCGAGCGCGATAGTCCCCGCCCCCGTCGCAGCTGCGATATCCTTGTGATAGCTGCCGTAGAGAACATTATCGCTACGGCAGCTTCACATGGACTCACCTGTCCTGCGACGTCGCTCTGGCCGGCGACCCGCCTCCTTATTAAGGGGGCGGGTCGTGCGGCGTCACAGCGACGTCACACGGCAGGCGGCCAATAGGAGCAGAGGGGCGGAGATGAGCGGGATGTAAACATCTTGCCCACCTCCTTCCTTCCGCATATCCTACGGAAGCCACGGTGACGCCAGTAGGAGATGTTCCTCGCTCCTGCGGCTTCACACACAGCGATGTGTGCTGCCAGAGTAGCGAGGAACAACATCGGACCGTCGCGTCAGCGTAATTATGGATTACGCCGACGCTGCACCGATGATACGATTACGACGCTTTTGCGCTCGTTAATCGTATCATCGAGCCTTTACACACAACGATGTCGCATGCGATGCCGGATGTGCGTCACTTTCAATTTGACCCCACCGACATCGCACCTGCGATGTCGTAGTGTGCAAAGCCCGCCTTAGTGTATGTAAACTTTTGACTTTGCAGAAAGTACTAAAAATGCCTTAAAACATTCTCTCTCTCATTGTTCTGGCATTTGGCAAATATAAATAATTTTGGTTTCTAATTGACCTAAAACAGGAAAAGTTTATTCTGATTTCATGTCAGATAGTGAGAAAAACCTACAGATGTGTCTGTATAGAGAGCGGAGGGAAAAACCTGCAGATGTGTCTGTATAGAGAGAGGAGGGAAAAACCTGCAGCTGTGTCTGTATAGGGAGCAGAGGGAACAACCTGCAGATGTGTCTGTATAGGGAGCAGAGGGAAAAACCTGCAGATGTGTCTGTATAGAGAGCAGAGGGAAAAACCTGCAAATGTGTCTGTATAGAGTGGAGGGGAAAAACTGCAGATGTGTCTTTATAGAGAGTGGAGGGAATAACCTGCAGATGTGTCTGTATAGAGAGCAGAGGGAAAAACCTGCAGATGTGTCTGTATAGGGAGCGGAGGTAAAAACCTACAGATGTTTCTGTATAGAGAGAGGAGGGAAAAACCTGCAGATGTGTCTGTATAGGGAGCAGAGGGAACAACCTGCAGATGTGTCTGTATAGGGAGCAGAGGGAAAAACCTGCAGATGTGTCTGTATAGAGAGGGAAGGAAAAACCTGCAGATGTGTCTTTATAGAGAGCGGAGGGAAAAACATGCAGATGTGTCTTTATAGAGAGCGGAGGAGAAAACCTGCAGATGTGTCTTTATAGAGAGCGGAGGGAAAAACCTGCAGATGTGTCTTTATAGAGAGCGGAGGGAAAAACCTACAGATGTGTCTTTATAGAGAGCGGAGGGAAAAACCTGCAGATGTGTCTTTATAGAGAGCGGAGGGAAAAACATGCAGATTTGTCTTTATAGAGAGCGGAGGGAAAAACTTGCAGATGTGTCTGTATAGAGAGCGGAGGGAAAAACCTGCAAATGTGTCTGTATAGAGCGGAGGGGAAAAACATGCAGATGTGTCTGTATAGAGAGCGGAGGGAAAAACCTGCAGATGTGTCTTTATAGAGAGCGGAGGGAAAAACTTGCAGATGTGTCTGTATAGAGAGTGGAGGGAATAACCTGCAAATGTGTCTGTATAGAGAGCGGAGGGAAAAACCTGCAGATGTGTCTGTTTAGGGAGCGGAGGTAAAAACCTACAGATGTTTCTGTATAGAGAGAGGAGGGAAAAACCTGCAGATGTGTCTGTATAGGGAGCAGAGGGAACAACCTGCAGATGTGTCTGTATAGGGAGCAGAGGGAAAAACCTGCAGATGTGTCTGTATAGAGAGGGAAGGAAAAACCTGCAGATGTGTCTTTATAGAGATAGGAGGGAAAAACCTGCAGATGTGTCTTTATAGAGAGCGGAGGGAAAAACCTACAGATGTGTCTTTATAGAGAGCGGAGGGAAAAACCTGCAGATGTGTCTTTATAGAGAGCGGAGGGAAAAACATGCAGATTTGTCTTTATAGAGAGCGGAGGGAAAAACTTGCAGATGTGTCTGTATAGAGAGCGGAGGGAAAAACCTGCAAATGTGTCTGTATAGAGCGGAGGGGAAAAACATGCAGATGTGTCTGTATAGAGAGCGGAGGGAAAAACCTGCAGATGTGTCTGTATAGAGAGCGGAGGGAAAAACCTGCAGATGAGTTCTTACATAGTATATATAAATTTCTTGTTTGAACTGTATATCTTGTATATTGCAAATTCAATATACTCCTTTACTGTTCCGCTTGGCTCAGCATAAACCAAAATGATAATTTTTGAAAAAAAAAAAAAAAGTGATATTTTGTTGGGAGTTGTTTATGCTATAGGTGTCTGAATGTCGCTACCTAGTGGTAGTGATGAGAATTACAACCTTCCATGACATTTGCCGGCATTTTGCGATACATGTATACTGTAAATGACCCCAACTCTCTTCTTCCCTCCTGATTATCCAAACCAGACTAATTAACATTTTTTGGGACATTTCCAAATCGCACCCATACAGTCACACCTTGTAGTTAAGGGCAGGATTATGTCATGGGACATTTTTTTCTCTACTTAATCAGAGCCATCAAATGTAAATAGCAATTATACCCCATGTGACGATGACATCTTGTATTTTAATTGCCGACCCCCCCTTTATTTCCCCCAGTTCTGTAACCTCAGGTGAGTAATTGGGCAATAGACAGCTGATGGGAGTTTACTGGAGGCCGCCATAAAGGCTGAATATTGCGCTATCCTGTTCCCGAATAATGCACGTAAATGAAGCTCTCTGGAGAACGCCAGAGGACAGATTTACGAACCAGATGTTTTCTGTGCATTTGTACAGGTGCGAGGCGACCGCGGCGGCAGAAACGTTCTGTATGGGGCGTAAATTGCTTATTTGTACCATTTTCAATTACCTTACTTGACTCTTGCAATGCAGGAGAAGTGAAAAAAAAAAAAGGTTTTACAGACCTATATAAAAATGAACAGGGTCTGGATCATTATACAGTGTACATTATAAGGGGACTATTCACTATTAATGTCGCTAGAGAGATTTTCCATTAAAATATATTTTTAGAAAAATCCGATTAATAGTGGGACCAATGAGTGCTGCCAAGATGTCTTTCCTTTTCCACTTTATATACCCTAGGGAAGACAAGTTACAACCATATATATCACTGACAATTATTAATTTAAAAAAAAAAATCTTCCATGTAATACTCTATTTCACCTGCGGGGGCAGTTTAGGAAAACACAATGCTTGAATAAAACCGTCCATGTAATACTTTATTTAACCTGCGGGGGCAGTGTAGGAAAATGTAATACTTGAAAAAATCTTCCATGCAATACTCTATTTAACCTGAGGGGGCAGTGTAGGAAAACGCAATATTTGTGGTATCCCATGTACTGTAATATGCAATAAATAGGACAACTCTATTATGTGATTACTAATGCCACCAGTTGAGGACTGGTAACACATGACTGCTGGCAAGATGTCTTTCCTTTCCACTTTAAATACCCTATGGAAGACCAGTCACAGCCGTATATATCACTAACAATATATTAATTTAAAAAAACCTTCCATGTAATACTCTATTTAACCTGCGGGGGCAGTGTAGGAAAACGCAATACTTGAAAAAAACCCTTCTATGTAATACTCTATTTAACCTGCGGGGGCAGTGTAGGAAAACGCAATACTTGATAAAAAAACTTCTATGTAATACTCTATTTAACCTGCGGGGACAGTGTAGGAAAACGCAATACTTGAAAAAACCTTCCATGTAATACTGTATTCAACCTGTGGGGGCAGTGTAGGAAAATGAAATGCTTGTTGCATGTTGCCTGCAAAAAGAGTTAACTGAGAATCTGTCAGGGAGCTCCTCTCAGCTGATTTATGACCACAAACCTCATTAAAGTTGTATTTGTAGGGAAAGAACCCATAAAAGTAATGGTGCAACATTTTTATGCCTACATTGTAAAGACCCCACCAAACAGCTCCACACCTACATATCCTGCAACTACACTTGAATTTTTAGGGGTTATCAACCTTTCAGTACAATTTTTCTTAGTTAAATGCATGTATTTTCGGCTAGAAATAAGCTTTGCCCATAAATACGTAAATGTCATTAAAGGAGGACAACCCCAATCAGAATAGATTCTTATAGCCAGTATAAAAGCAGAGGCAGGGAATGCAGCAGCTAGTTTGTGGTGAATCTGGATAGTGAGAGGACATCAGAGCTCACAGCTTAGCCATAGATAAAGAAGAGAAAACCATAAAACACTGGAGAAATTGTACAGTGTGTGACAGAGTAGCAGTGATGAATAGTTGTTATCTGTTGATGTCAATTTGACATTACTGAAGCTGTGATTACTTTAAGGAGCTTGCAAGAAGTTGTATACAGTCCTAGGAGACCTCAGAGTGTTACAAACAATTTGTAACCCCAAATACATATATTTAGGTATAGAAATAAATGCATAAATGTCCCCAATTAGAATAGATTCTCATAGCCAGTATAAAAGCAGAGACAGGGAAAGCAGCAGCCAGTTTGTGGGGAATCTGGATAGTGAGAGAACGTCACAGCTTAGCCATAGAGAAGAGAAAGCCAGAAAATATTGAAGAATCAGTGATGAACAGTTGCTATCTGCTTAGGTATGTATGTTGAGGTCACATTGAGGTCTTCATCACTGTATCTTCTTGCAAGCACCTTAAAATAATCATAGCTTTAGCAATGTCAGAGTCTTACAAATTATTTTTAACCCCAAATACATGTATTTAGGTATAAAAATAAATACATAAATGTCACTAAAGGTGGACAACCCCAATCAGAATAGATTCTCATAGCCAGTATAAAAGCAGAGGCAGGGAATGCAGCAACCAGTTTACCAGAGGACATCAGAGCTCATAGCTTAGCCATAGATAGAAAAAGCCATAAAACACTGAAGAAACAGTGATGAACGGTTGCTATCTGCCTAGTTATGAATGTTGAGGTCACTTTGACATTACTAAAGCCGTAATTATTTTAAGGCACTTGCAAGAAGTTGTATACAGTCCTAGGAGACCTCAGGGTGTTACAAATGATTTTTAACGGCAAATCCATGTATTTAGGTAAAAATAAATGCATAAATGTCCCAAAGGTGGACAACCCCAATCACAATAGATTATCATAGCCAGTATAAAAGCAGAGGCAGGGAATGCAGCAGCCAGTTTGGAGTGAATCTGGATAATGAAACCTACATACGTCTTTTAAGTACTTGCGATTCATGATAAATAGATTTGCTGCAAATCAATTTTTTTGGGGAAAAGCTGTCAAAAGATTCACTCGCCTCTATAAATGAACTTCCATCCTACCCAGGGCCGGACTGGCTATAGGGCAATTCTGGCAAATGCCAGAAGGGCCGGTCCCTGTAGTGGGCTGCTCAATCTCCAGTCACCGCCATTCTCAGCAGCATGCATGCACACGCACTGCACAGCTGAAACCAGCAGGAGCAGGAGGCAGAGCACTGTTCGGTGACGCCCCAGCCCTGCTGTGCAGTGCGATCGTGTACCTGACATGCACACACTGCTGAGGAGAACGATGCTGACTGCAGCTTCCTCCTTCCTAATCAAATGTATTTGCGTCTCTCAGCCATAAATACACTTGAACAGTGAAGCAGCAACGTGCAGCATCTTGCTGATGTCATCACACTGCTGCGGGCGCCACTGAGACATGTCGGGCAGTGGTAAGTGCAAGGAGCCAAAGATTAAATGTTTATCAATGTGGATGAGTAAGGAGGGGATTAGGGCAGTGTGGTGGAAATATTTTGGAGAGAGGTAATATAGGGATGATATTTTGCAGAGGGGCAGTGTGGGGGGGGGATATTATGGAGAGAGGCAGTGTGGGGGGATATTATGGAGAGAGGCAGTGTGGGGGATATATTATGGAGAGGGACAGTGTGGAGGAATATTATGGAGAGAGGCAGTGTGGGGGGTATATTATGGAGAGGGGCAGCACAGAGGGTATATTTTGGAGAGGGGCAGTGTGGAGATATATTATGGAGAGAGGCAGTGTGGGGGGTATATTATGGAGAGGGGCAGCATTATTATTATTTATTATTATAGCGCCATTTATTCCATGGCGCTTTACAAGTGAAAGAGGGTATACGTACAACAATCATTAACAGTACAAAACAGACTGATATAGGAGGAGAGAGGACCCTGCCCGCGAGGACTCAGTCTACAGGGAATGGGTGATGGTACAATAGGTGAGGACAGAGCTGGTTGCGCAGTGGTCTACTGGACTGAGGGCTATTGTAGGTTGTAGGCTTGTTGGAAGAGGTGGGTCTTGAGGTTCCTCTTGAAGCTTTCCACGGTAGGAGAGAGTCTGATATGCTGAGGTAGAGCATTCCAGAGTATGGGGGATACACGGGAGAAATCTTGTACGCGATTGTGGAAAGAGGAGATAAGAGAGGAGGGTATATTTTGGAGAGAGGCAGTGTGGGGGGTATATTATGGAGAGGGGCAGCATGGAGGGTATATTTTGGAGAGGGGCAGTGTGGAGGTATATTATGGAGAGAGGCAGTGTGGGGGGTATATTATGGAGAGGGGCAGCATGGAGGGTATATTTTGGAGAGGGGCAGTGTGGAGGTATATTATGGAGAGAGGCAGTGTGGGGGTATATTTTGGAGAGGGGCAGTGTGGAGGTATATTATGGAGAGAGGCAGTGTGGGGGGTATATTATGGAGAGGGGCAGCATGGAGGGTATATTTTGGAGAGGGGCAGTGTGGAGGTATATTATGGAGAGAGGCAGTGTGGGGGGTATATTATGGAGAGAGGCAGCGTGGGGGTATATTTTGGAGAGGGGCAGTGTGGAGGTATATTATGGAGAGAGGCAGTGTGGGGGGTATATTATGGAGAGGGGCAGTGTGGAGATATATTATGGAGAGGGGCAGTGTGGAGGTATATTATGGAGAGAGGCAGTGTGGGGGGGATATTATGGAGAGAGGTAGCGTGGGGGGTATATTTTGGAGAGGGGCAGTGTGGAAGTATATTATGGAGAGAGGCAGTGTGGGGGGTATATTATGGAGAGAGGCAGTGTGGGGGGATATTATGGAGAGGAGCAGTGTGGAGGTATATTATGGAGAGAGGCCGTGTGGGGGGTATATTATGGAGAGGGGCAGCGTGGAGGGTATATTTTGGAGAGGGGCAGTGTGGAGGTATATTATGGACAGAGGCAGTGTGGGGGGTATATTATGGAGAGAGGCAGTGTGGGGGGATATTATGGAGAGGAGCAGTGTGGAGGTATATTATGGAGAGAGGCCGTGTGGGGGGTATATTATGGAGAGGGGCAGCGTGGAGGGTATATTTTGGAGAGGGGCAGTGTGGAGGTATATTATGGACAGAGGCAGTGTGGGGGGTATATTATGGAGAGAGGCAGTGTGGGGGGATATTATGGAGAGGAGCAGTGTGGAGGTATATTATGGAGAGAGGCAGTGTAGGCTCAAATATATTACACATTCACAACATGGGCCTGTGCACCTCCACATACCAGGACTGAATTTTAGTCCCAGTCCGACCCTGATCCTACCTAACGCACAAGTTGCGGCTTTGCCAATGTCAGGCGGAGTTCCTTAGATGGCAGCGGGGATGAAATGAATTGAGAATTTTCTGCCTTATGTAAACGGTTTTGCGGGCGGCGCACCAAACGTCCATCAATGTCAGCCTAATGTAAAGCAGGTCTGGCTTCCATGAGATGTTTCCCTTCCGAGTCTTTTATTCGCCAAGTCCCCCTGATAGTGCTGTTTATATGATTGTATACACACTGCGGACCACTGCCTCCATTTGCATATAAGGGTGGTGGGGGAGGGAATTGCTGCAGCATTCTCTGGTTTTTGTCCCCTAAATTCGAATTTTCACCTAAAATTTGTAAAGTTTTCAAAATATGGCAATGTAATGAGGAACGGATTATGGAGGGGAACATTATGGGGGCACTAACTGCAGCTGCAGGGGGTATCATTAATAAGCACTAACTACGTCCGGGAGTAATAAGGGGGAACCTATTGCTTATGGTAGAGTTATAATAGCATTGGGACTATTTTATGGAAGCATTGATTGTGGTTGCCAATATTATGGGGGTACCCTATTGCTGCCAGTATTATCAAGGCATTGTGGCTGGTAACAAGGAGACACTAATTTTAGCTGTGAATATTCTGGGGGCCTTATATTGACTTTATTATGGGGATCTTATATTGGCTATATTATGGGGGCCTTATATTGGCTTTATTATAGGGGTCTTATATTAGCTTTATTATGGGGTCCATATATTGGCTTTATTATGGGGTCCTTATAGTGGCTTTATTATGGGGATCTTATATTGGCTTTATTATGGGGGCCTTATATTGGCTTTATTATAGGGGTCTTATATTAGCTTTATTATGGGGTCCATATATTGGCTATATTATGGGGGCCTTATATTGGCTATACAGTATTATGGGCTCATTTTATTGCCTTTATTATGGATTTCTTATATTAACTATATTATGGGGGCCTTATATTGGGTATGTTCTGGGGGCCTAATATTGGGTATGTTCTGGGGGCCTTATATTGGGTATCTTCTGGGGGCCTTATATTTGCTATATTATGGGGGCTTATATTGGGTATGTTCTGGGGGACTTATATTGACTATATTATGGGGGCCTTATATTGACTATATTATGGGGGACTTATATTGGGCATGTTCTAGGGGACTTATATTGATTATATTATGGGGGACTTATATTGGGTATGTTCTGGGGGCCTTATATTGGCTATATTATGGGGGCAGTGTGCAACTGGCAATATTTTTATGGCATGGATTATGTGTGGTATTATTATAGGAGCATTAACTATGGTCGGTAATGCTGATATTTAAAGGATACTTCAATTTTATTGGGGCACTAATGTTGGCTGGCAATGTTATAAAGACCCTCACTGTGGCTGGTATTGTAATGGATGCCTCTGACTGTGGTTGATGATATTATTAGGGCACTGACATATTGGAAATAATATGGGGCAGTGACTGTGGTTATTAATACACTACCTGCGGCTGGTGATGTAATGGAAGCCGTTGACTGTGTCCGGCAATATTTTAGGAGCAATGACTGTGGCTAGCGATATAATGATGTAATGATTGTGGCTGGAAATAATATGGGGGCACTGATTGTGGCTAGTATTATTATGGGGGCACTGATTGTAGTTAGTATGATTATGGGGGCACTGATTGTGGTTAGTATTATTATGGGGGCACTGATTGTAGTTAGTATGATTATGGGGGCACTGATTGTGGCTAGTATTATTATGGGGGCACTGATTGTAGTTAGTATGATTATGGGGGCACTGATTGTGGTTAGTATTATTATGGGGGCACTGATTGTGGCTAGTATTATTATGGGGGCACTGATTGTAGTTAGTATGATTATGGGGGCACTGATTGTGGTTAGTATGATTATGGGGGCACTGATTGTGGCTAGTATGATTATGGGGACACTGATTGTGGTTAGTATGATTATGGGGGCACTGATTGTGGTTAGTATGATTATGGGGACACTGATTGTGGTTAGTATGATTATGGGGACACTGATTGTGGTTAGTATGATTATGGTGACACTGATTGTGGTTAGTATGATTATGGGGACACTGATTGTGGTTAGTATGATTATGGTGACACTGATTGTGGTTAGTATGGTTATGGGGCACTGATTGTGGTTAGTATGATTATGTGGGCACTGATTGTGGTTAGTATGATTATGGTGACACTGATTGTGGTTAGTATGGTTATGGGGCACTGATTGTGGTTAGTATGATTATGGGGGCACTGATTATGGCTATTATTATTATGGGGACACTGATTGTGGTTAGTATGATTATGGGGGCACTGATTATGGCTATTATTATTATGGGGGCACTGATTGTAGTTAGTATGATTATGGGGGCACTGATTATGGCTATTATTATTATGGGGACACTGATTGTGGTTAGTATGATTATGGGGGCACTGTGGTTAGTATGATTATGGGGACACTGATTGTGGGTAGTATGATTATGGGGGCACTGTGGTTAGTATGATTATGGGGGCACTGATTGTGGTTAGTATGATTATGGGGGCACTAATTGTGGCTAGTATGATTATGGGGGCACTGATTGTAGTTAGTATGATTATGTGGGCATTGATTGTGGTTAGTATGATTATGGTGACACTGATTGTGGTTAGTATGATTATGGGGGCACTGATTGTAGTTAGTATGATTATGGGGGCACTGATTATGGTTAGTATGATTATGGGGACACTGATTGTGGCTAGTATGATTATGGGGACACTGATTGTGGCTAGTATGATTATGGGGGCACTGATTGTGGTTAGTATGATTATGGGGGCACTGATTGTGGTTAGTATGATTATGGGGGCACTGATTGTGGCTAGTATGATTATGGGGGCACTGATTGTGGTTAGTATGATTATGGTGACACTGATTGTGGTTAGTATGATTATGGGGGCACTGATTGTAGTTAGTATGATTATGGGGGCACTGATTATGGTTAGTATGATTATGGGGACACTGATTGTGGCTAGTATGATTATGGGGGCACTGATTATGGTTAGTATGATTATGGGGACACTGATTGTGGCTAGTATGATTATGGGGGCACTGATTGTGGTTAGTATGATTATGGGGGCACTGATTGTGGTTAGTATGATTATGGGGACACTGATTGTGGCTAGTATGATTATGGGGGCACTGATTGTGGTTAGTATGATTATGGGGGCACTGATTATGGTTAGTATGATTATGGGGGCACTGATTGTGGTTAGTATTATTATGGGGGCACTGATTGTGGTTAGTATGATTATGGGGGCACTGATTGTGGTTAGTATTATTATGGGGGCACTGATTGTGGTTAGTATGATTATGGGGGCACTGATTGTGGTTAGTATGATTATGGGGGCACTGATTGTGGTTAGTATGATTATGGGGGCACTGATTGTGGTTAGTATAATTATGGGGGCACTGATTATGGTTAGTATGATTATGGGGACACTGATTGTGGTTAGTATGATTATGGGGACACTGATTATGGTTAGTATGATTATGGGGGCACTGATTGTGGTTAGTATGATTATGGGGGCACTGATTGTGGTTAGTATGATTATGGGGGCACTGATTGTAGCTAGTATGATTATGGGGGCACTGATTGTGGTTAGTATGATTATGGGGGCACTGATTGTAGTTAGTATGATTATGGGGGCACTGATTATGGTTAGTATGATTATGGGGACACTGATTGTGGCTAGTATGATTATGGGGGCACTGATTGTGGTTAGTATGATTATGGGGACACTGATTGTGGCTAGTATGATTATGGGGGCACTGATTGTGGTTAGTATTATTATGGGGACACTGATTGTGGTTAGTATGATTATGGGGGCACTGATTATGGTTAGTATGATTATGGGGACACTGATTGTGGTTAGTATGATTATGGGGGCACTGATTGTGGTTAGTATGATTATGGGGGCACTGATTGTGGTTAGTATGATTATGGGGGCACTGATTGTGGTTAGTATGATTATGGGGGCACTGATTGTGGTTAGTATGATTATGGGGGCACTGATTGTGGTTAGTATGATTATGGGGACACTGATTGTGGCTAGTATGATTATGGGGGCACTGATTGTGGTTAGTATGATTATGGGGGCACTGATTGTGGTTAGTATGATTATGGGGACACTGATTATGGTTAGTATGATTATGGGGACACTGATTGTGGTTAGTATGATTATGGGGGCACTGATTGTGGTTAGTATGATTATGGGGGCACTGATTGTGGTTAGTATGATTATGGGGGCACTGACTGTGGTTAGTATGATTATGGGGGCACTGATTGTAGTTAGTATAATTATGGGGGCACTGATTATGGTTAGTATGATTATGGGGGCACTGATGGTGGCTAGTATGATTATGGGGACACTGATTGTGGTTAGTATGATTATGGGGGCACTGATTGTGGTTAGTATGATTATGGGGGCACTGATTGTAGTTAGTATAATTATGGGGGCACTGATTATGGTTAGTATGATTATGGGGACACTGATTATGGTTAGTATGATTATGGGGGCACTGATGGTGGCTAGTATGATTATGGGGGCACTGATGGTGGCTAGTATGATTATGGGGGCACTGATTGTGGTTAGTATGATTATGGGGCCACTGATTGTGGTTAGTATGGTTATGGGGGCACTGATTGTGGTTAGTATGATTATGGGGACACTGATTGTGGCTAGTATTATTATGGGGGCACTGATTGTGGTTAGTATTATGGGGGCACTGATTGTGGCTAGCTAGTATTATTATGGGGGCACTGATTGTGGTTAGTATGATTATGGGGGCACTGATTGTGGTTAGTATAATTATGGGGGCACTGATTGTAGTTAGTATAATTATGTGGGCACTGATTGTGGTTAGTATGATTATGGGGGCACTGATTGTGGTTAGTATGATTATGGGGGCACTGATTGTGGTTAGTATGATTATGGGGGCACTGATTGTGGCTAGTATGATTATGGGGGCACTGATTGTGGTTAGTATGATTATGGGGGCACTGATTGTGGTTAGTATGATTATGGGGGCACTGATTGTGGTTAGTATTATTATGGGGACACTGATGGTGGCTAGTATGATTATGGTGACACTGATTGTGGTTAGTATGATTATGGGGGCACTGATTGTAGTTAGTATGATTATGGGGACACTGATTGTGGCTAGTATGATTATGGGGGCACTGATTGTAGTTAGTATGATTATGGGGGCACTGATTGTGGTTAGTATGATTATGGGGGCACTGATTGTAGTTAGTATGATTATGGGGGCACTGATTGTGGCTAGTATGATTATGGGGGCACTGATTGTAGTTAGTATGATTATGGGGGCACTGATTGTGGTTAGTATGATTATGGGGGCACTGATTGTAGTTAGTATGATTATGGGGGCACTGATTGTGGCTAGTATGATTATGGGGGCACTGATTGTAGTTAGTATAATTATGGGGGCACTGATTATGGTTAGTATGATTATGGGGACACTGATTGTGGTTAGTATGATTATGGGGGCACTGATTGTAGTTAGTATAATTATGGGGGCACTGATTATGGTTAGTATGATTATGGGGACACTGATTGTGGTTAGTATGATTATGGGGACACTGATTATGGTTAGTATGATTATGGGGACACTGATTGTGGTTAGTATGATTATGGGGGCACTGATTGTGGTTAGTATGATTATGGGGGCACTGATTGTGGTTAGTATGATTATGGGGACACTGATTGTGGTTAGTATGATTATGGGGGCACTGATTATGGTTAGTATGATTATGGGGACACTGATTGTGGCTAGTATGATTATGGGGACACTGATTGTGGTTAGTATGATTATGGGGGCACTGATTGTGGTTAGTATGATTATGGGGACACTGATTGTGGCTAGCTAGTATTATTATGGGGGCACTGATTGTGGTTAGTATGATTATGGGGGCACTGATTGTGGTTAGTATGATTATGGGGGCACTGATTGTGGTTAGTATGATTATGGGGGCACTGATTGTGGTTAGTATGATTATGGGGGCACTGATTGTGGTTAGTATGATTATGGGGGCACTGATGGTGGCTAGTATGATTATGGGGACACTGATTGTGGTTAGTATGATTATGGGGGCACTGATTGTAGTTAGTATAATTATGTGGGCACTGATTGTGGTTAGTATGATTATGGGGGCACTGATTGTGGTTAGTATGATTATGGGGACACTGATTGTGGCTAGCTAGTATTATTATGGGGGCACTGATTGTGGTTAGTATGATTATGGGGGCACTGATTGTGGTTAGTATGATTATGGGGGCACTGATTGTAGTTAGTATAATTATGGGGGCACTGATTGTGGTTAGTATGATTATGGGGCCACTGATTGTAGTTAGTATAATTATGGGGGCACTGATTGTGGCTAGTATTATTATGGGGCCACTGATTGTGGTTAGTATTATTATGGGGGCACTGATTGTGGTTAGTATGATTATGGGGACACTGATTGTGGCTAGTATGATTATGGGGGCACTGATTGTGGTTAGTATGATTATGGGGGCACTGATTGTGGTTAGTATGATTATGGGGACACTGATTGTGGTTAGTATGATTATGGGGGCACTGATTGTGGTTAGTATGATTATGGGGGCACTGATTGTGGTTAGTATGATTATGGGGACACTGATTGTGGTTAGTATGATTATGGGGACACTGATTGTGGTTAGTATGATTATGGGGGCACTGATTGTGGTTAGTATGATTATGGGGGCACTGATTGTGGTTAGTATGATTATGGGGGCACTGATTGTGGCTAGTATGATTATGGGGGCACTGATTGTGGCTAGTATGATTATGGGGACACTGATTGTGGTTAGTATGATTATGGGGGCACTGATTGTGGCTAGTATGATTATGGGGACACTGATTGTGGTTAGTATGATTATGGGGGCACTGATTGTGGTTAGTATGATTATGGGGGCACTGATTGTGGTTAGTATGATTATGGGGGCACTGATTGTGGCTAGTATGATTATGGGGACACTGATTGTGGTTAGTATGATTATGGGGACACTGATTGTGGTTAGTATGATTATGGGGGCACTGATTGTGGTTAGTATGATTATGGGGGCACTGATTGTGGCTAGTATGATTATGGGGGCACTGATTGTGGTTAGTATGATTATGGGGGCACTGATTGTGGTTAGTATGATTATGGGGGCACTGATTGTGGTTAGTATGATTATGGGGGCACTGATTGTGGTTAGTATGATTATGGGGACACTGATTGTGGTTAGTATGATTATGGGGGCACTGATTATGGTTAGTATGATTATGGGGACACTGATTGTGGCTAGTATGATTATGGGGACACTGATTGTAGTTAGTATGATTATGGGGGCACTGATTGTGGTTAGTATGATTATGGGGACACTGATTGTGGCTAGCTAGTATTATTATGGGGGCACTGATTGTGGTTAGTATGATTATGGGGGCACTGATTGTGGTTAGTATGATTATGGGGGCACTGATTGTGGTTAGTATGATTATGGGGGCACTGATTGTGGTTAGTATGATTATGGGGGCACTGATTGTGGTTAGTATGATTATGGGGGCACTGATGGTGGCTAGTATGATTATGGGGACTCTGATTGTGGTTAGTATGATTATGGGGGCACTGATTGTAGTTAGTATAATTATGTGGGCACTGATTGTGGTTAGTATGATTATGGGGGCACTGATTGTGGTTAGTATGATTATGGGGACACTGATTGTGGCTAGCTAGTATTATTATGGGGGCACTGATTGTGGTTAGTATGATTATGGGGGCACTGATTGTGGTTAGTATGATTATGGGGGCACTGATTGTAGTTAGTATAATTATGGGGGCACTGATTGTGGTTAGTATGATTATGGGGGCACTGATTGTGGTTAGTATGATTATGGGGGCACTGATTGTGGTTAGTATGATTATGGGGACACTGATTGTGGTTAGTATGATTATGGGGGCACTGATTGTGGTTAGTATGATTATGGGGGCACTGATTGTGGTTAGTATGATTATGGGGACACTGATTGTGGTTAGTATGATTATGGGGACACTGATTGTGGTTAGTATGATTATGGGGGCACTGATTGTGGTTAGTATGATTATGGGGGCACTGATTGTGGCTAGTATGATTATGGGGGCACTGATTGTGGCTAGTATGATTATGGGGGCGCTGATTGTGGCTAGTATGATTATGGGGACACTGATTGTGGTTAGTATGATTATGGGGGCACTGATTGTGGTTAGTATGATTATGGGGACACTGATTGTGGTTAGTATGATTATGGGGGCACTGATTGTGGTTAGTATGATTATGGGGGCACTGATTGTGGTTAGTATGATTATGGGGACACTGATTGTGGTTAGTATGATTATGGGGGCACTGATTGTGGTTAGTATGATTATGGGGGCACTGATTGTGGCTAGTATGATTATGGGGGCACTGATTGTGGCTAGTATTATTATGGGGGCACTGATTGTGGTTAGTATGATTATGGGGACACTGATTGTGGCTAGTATTATTATGGGGGCACTGATTGTGGTTAGTATGATTATGGGGACACTGATTGTGGCTATTATTATTATTATGGGGGCACTGATTTTGGTTAGTATGATTATGGGGACACTGATTGTGGCTATTATTATTATGGGGCACTGATTGTGGTTAGTATTATTATGGGGGCACTGATTGTGGTTAGTATGATTATGGGGACACTGATTGTGGTTAGTATGATTATGGGGGCACTGATTGTGGCTAGTATGATTATGGGGACACTGATTGTGGTTAGTATGATTATGGGGGCACTGATTGTGGCTATTATTATTATGGGGACACTGATTGTGGTTAGTATGATTATGGGGGCACTGATTGTGGTTAGTATTATTATGGGGGCACTGATTGTGGTTAGTATGATTATGGGGGCACTGATTGTGGTTAGTATGATTATGGGGGCACTGATTGTGGTTAGTATGATTATGGGGACACTGATTGTGGTTAGTATGATTATGGGGGCACTGATTGTGGTTAGTATGATTATGGGGGCACTGATTGGCTAGTATGATTATGGGGACACTGATTGTGGTTAGTATGATTATGGGGGCACTGATTGTGGTTAGTATAATTATGGGGGCACTGATTGTGGTTAGTATGATTATGGGGACACTGATTGTGGCTAGTATTATTATGGGGGGACTGATTGTGGTTAGTATGATTATGGGGGCACTGATTGTGGCTAGTATGATTATGGGGACACTGATTGTGGTTAGTATGATTATGGGGGCACTGATTGTGGCTATTATTATTATGGGGGCACTGATTGTGGTTAGTATGATTATGGGGGCACTGATTGTGGTTAGTATTATTATGGGGGCACTGATTGTGGTTAGTATGATTATGGGGGCACTGATTGTGGTTAGTATGATTATGGGGGCACTGATTGTGGTTAGTATGATTATGGGGGCACTGATTGTGGCTAGTATGATTATGGGGACACTGATTGTGGTTAGTATGATTATGGGGGCACTGATTGTGGTTAGTATGATTATGGGGGCACTGATTGGCTAGTATGATTATGGGGACACTGATTGTGGTTAGTATGATTATGGGGGCACTGATTGTGGTTAGTATAATTATGGGGGCACTGATTGTGGTTAGTATGATTATGGGGACACTGATTGTGGCTAGTATTATTATGGGGGGACTGATTGTGGTTAGTATGATTATGGGGACACTGATTGTGGCTATTATTATTATTATGGGGGCACTGATTGTGGATAGTATGATTATGGGGACACTGATTGTGGCTATTATTATTATTATGGGGGCACTGATTTTGGTTAGTATTATGGGGGCACTGATTGTGGCTATTATTATGGGGCACTGATTTTGGTTAGTATGATTATGGGGACACTGATTGTGGCTATTATTATTATGGGGGCACTGATTGTGGTTAGTATGATTATGGGGGCACTGATTGTGGTTAGTATGATTATGGGGACACTGGTTGTGGCTAGTATTATGAGGAAACTGATGGGGGCTAGTATTATGGGGGTACTGATTGTAACTAGTATTATTATGGGGACACTGATTGTGGCTATTATTATTATGGGGGCACTGATTGTGGTTAGTATGATTATGGGGACACTGATTGTGGTTAGTATGATTATGGGGGCACTGATTGTGGCTATTATTATTATGGGGGCACTGATTGTGGTTAGTATTATTATGGGGACACTGATTGTGGTTAGTATGATTATGGGGGCACTGATTGTGGCTATTATTATTATGGGGGCACTGATTGTGGCTAGTATGATTATGGGGGCACTGATTGTGGCTATTATTATTATGGGGGCACTGATTGTGGTTAGTATGATTATGGGGGCACTGATTGTGGCTATTATTATTATGGGGACACTGATTGTGGCTATTATTATTATGGGGACACTGATTGTGGTTAGTATGATTATGGGGGCACTGATTGTGGCTATTATTATTATGGGGGCACTGATTGTGGTTAGTATGATTATGGGGACACTGATTGTGGTTAGTATGATTATGGGGGCACTGATTGTGGCTATTATTATTATGGGGGCACTGATTGTGGCTATTATTATTATGGGGGCACTGATTGTGGCTATTATTATTATGGGGGCACTGATTGTGGCTATTATTATTATGGGGCACTGATTGTGGTTAGTATTATTATGGGGGCACTGATTGTGGTTAGTATGATTATGGGGACACTGATTGTGGTTAGTATGATTATGGGGACACTGATTGTGGCTAGTATTATGAGGAAACTGATGGGGGCTAGTATTATGGGGGTACTGATTGTAACTAGTATTATTATGGGGACACTGATTGTGGCTATTATTATTATGGGGGCACTGATTGTGGTTAGTATGATTATGGGGACACTGATTGTGGTTAGTATGATTATGGGGGCACTGATTGTGGCTATTATTATTATGGGGGCACTGATTGTGGCTAGTATGATTATGGGGACACTGATTGTGGCTATTATTATTATGGGGGCACTGATTGTGGTTAGTATGATTATGGGGACACTGATTGTGGTTAGTATGATTATGGGGACACTGATTGTGGTTAGTATGATTATGGGGGCACTGATTGTGGCTATTATTATTATGGGGACACTGATTGTGGCTAGTATGATTATGGGGGCACTGATTGTGGCTAGTATGATTATGGGGACACTGATTGTGGTTAGTATGATTATGGGGGCACTGATTGTGGTTAGTATGATTATGGTGACACTGATTGTGGTTAGTATGATTATGGTGACACTGATTGTGGTTAGTATGGTTATGGGGCACTGATTGTGGTTAGTATGATTATGGGGGCACTGATTATGGTTAGTATTATTATGGGGGCACTGATTATGGCTAGTATGATTATGGGGACACTGATTGTGGTTAGTATGATTATGGGGGCACTGTGGTTAGTATGATTATGGGGGCACTGATTGTGGTTAGTATGATTATGGGGACACTGATTGTGGTTAGTATGATTATGGGGACACTGATTGTGGTTAGTATGATTATGGGGGCACTGATTGTGGTTAGTATGATTATGGGGGCACTGATTGTGGCTAGTATGATTATGGGGGCACTGATTGTGGCTAGTATGATTATGGGGGCACTGATTGTGGCTAGTATGATTATGGGGACACTGATTGTGGTTAGTATGATTATGGGGGCACTGATTGTGGTTAGTATGATTATGGGGGCACTGATTGTGGTTAGTATGATTATGGGGGCACTGATTGTGGTTAGTATGATTATGGGGACACTGATTGTGGTTAGTATGATTATGGGGGCACTGATTGTGGTTAGTATGATTATGGGGGCACTGATTGTGGTTAGTATGATTATGGGGGCACTGATTGTGGTTAGTATGATTATGGGGGCACTGATTGTGGTTAGTATGATTATGGGGACACTGATTGTGGTTAGTATGATTATGGGGGCACTGATTATGGTTAGTATGATTATGGGGACACTGATTGTGGTTAGTATGATTATGGGGACACTGATTGTGGCTAGCTAGTATTATTATGGGGGCACTGATTGTGGTTAGTATGATTATGGGGGCACTGATTGTGGTTAGTATGATTATGGGGGCATTGATTGTGGTTAGTATGATTATGGGGGCACTGATTGTGGTTAGTATGATTATGGGGGCACTGATTGTGGTTAGTATGATTATGGGGGCACTGATGGTGGCTAGTATGATTATGGGGACACTGATTGTGGTTAGTATGATTATGGGGGCACTGATTGTAGTTAGTATAATTATGTGGGCACTGATTGTGGCTAGTATGATTATGGGGACACTGATTGTGGTTAGTATGATTATGGGGGCACTGATTGTAGTTAGTATAATTATGGGGGCACTGATTGTGGTTAGTATGATTATGGGGACACTGATTGTGGCTAGCTAGTATTATTATGGGGGCACTGATTGTGGTTAGTATGATTATGGGGGCACTGATTGTGGTTAGTATGATTATGGGGGCACTGATTGTGGTTAGTATGATTATGGGGACACTGATTGTGGTTAGTATGATTATGGGGGCACTGATTGTGGTTAGTATGATTATGGGGGCACTGATTGTGGTTAGTATGATTATGGGGGCACTGATTGTGGTTAGTATGATTATGGGGACACTGATTGTGGTTAGTATGATTATGGGGGCACTGATTGTGGTTAGTATGATTATGGGGGCACTGATTGTGGTTAGTATGATTATGGGGGCACTGATTGTGGTTAGTATGATTATGGGGGCACTGATTGTGGTTAGTATGATTATGGGGGCACTGATTGTGGTTAGTATGGTTATGGGGGCACTGATTGTGGTTAGTATGATTATGGGGGCACTGATTGTGGTTAGTATGATTATGGGGACACTGATTGTGGTTAGTATGATTATGGGGCCACTGATTGTGGTTAGTATGGTTATGGGGGCACTGATTGTGGTTAGTATGATTATGGGGGCACTGATGGTGGCTAGTATGATTATGGGGGCACTGATTGTGGTTAGTATGATTATGGGGGCACTGATTGTGGTTAGTATGATTATGGGGGCACTGATTGTGGTTAGTATGATTATGGGGGCACTGATGGTGGCTAGTATGATTATGGGGGCACTGATTGTGGCTAGTATGATTATGGGGGCACTGATTGTAGTTAGTATAATTATGTGGGCACTGATTGTGGTTAGTATGATTATGGGGACACTGATTGTGGCTAGCTAGTATTATTATGGGGGCACTGATTGTGGTTAGTATGATTATGGGGGCACTGATTGTGGTTAGTATGATTATGGGGGCACTGATTGTAGTTAGTATAATTATGGGGGCACTGATTGTGGTTAGTATGATTATGGGGGCACTGATTGTAGTTAGTATAATTATGGGGGCACTGATTGTGGTTAGTATGATTATGGGGGCACTGATTGTAGTTAGTATAATTATGGGGGCACTGATTGTGGTTAGTATGATTATGGGGGCACTGATTGTGGTTAGTATGATTATGGGGGCACTGATTGTAGTTAGTATAATTATGGGGGCACTGATTGTGGTTAGTATGATTATGGGGGCACTGATTGTGGTTAGTATGATTATGGGGACACTGATTGTGGTTAGTATAATTATGGGGGCACTGATTGTGGTTAGTATGATTATGGGGACACTGATTGTGCTTGGTATGATTATGGGGACACTGATTGTGGTTAGTATGATTATGGGGACACTGATTGTGGTTAGTATGATTATGGGGGCACTGATTGTGGTTAGTATGATTATGGGGGCACTGATTGTGGTTAGTATAATTATGGGGGCACTGATTGTGGTTAGTATGATTATGGGGACACAGATTGTGGTTAGTATGATTATGGGGGCACTGATTGTGGTTAGTATGATTATGGGGACACTGATTGTGGTTAGTATGATTATGGGGGCACTGATTGTGGCTAGTATGATTATGGGGACACTGATTGTGGTTAGTATGATTATGGGGACACAGATTGTGGTTAGTATGATTATGGGGGCACTGATTGTGGTTAGTATAATTATGGGGGCACTGATTGTGGTTAGTATTATTATGGGGGCACTGATTGTGGCTATTATTATTATGGGGGCACTGATTGTGGCTAGTATGATTATGGGGACACTGATTGTGGTTAGTATGATTATGGGGGCACTGATTGTGGCTATTATTATTATGGGGGCACTGATTGTGGCTAGTATGATTATGGGGACACTGATTGTGGTTAGTATGATTATGGGGGCACTGATTGTGGTTAGTATGATTATGGGGGCACTGATTGGCTAGTATGATTATGGGGGCACTGATGGTGGCTAGTATGATTATGGGGACACTGATTGTGGCTAGTATTATTATGGGGGGACTGATTGTGGTTAGTATGGTTATGGGGACACTGATTGTGGCTATTATTATTATTATGGGGGCACTGATTGTGGCTATTATTATGGGGGCACTGATTGTGGTTAGTATTATTATGGGGGCACTGATTGTGGTTAGTATTATTATGGGGGCACTGATTGTGGTTAGTATTATGAGGAAACTGATGGGGGCTAGTATTATGGGGGTACTGATTGTAACTAGTATTATTATGGGGACACTGATTGTGGTTAGTATGATTATGGGGACACTGATTGTGGTTAGTATGATTATGGGGGCACTGATTGTGGCTATTATTATTATGGGGGCACTGATTGTGGTTAGTATTATTATGGGGACACTGATTGTGGTTAGTATGATTATGGGGGCACTGATTGTGGCTATTATTATTATGGGGGCACTGATTGTGGCTAGTATGATTATGGGGACACTGATTGTGGTTAGTATGATTATGGGGGCACTGATTGTGGTTAGTATGATTATGGGGACACTGATTGTGGCTAGTATGATTATGGGGACACTGATTGTGGTTAGTATGATTATGGGGACACTGATTGTGGCTATTATTATTATTATGGGGGCACTGATTTTGGTTAGTATTATGGGGGCACTGATTGTGGCTATTATTATGGGGACACTGATGGTGGCTAGTATGATTATGGGGGCACTGATTGTGGCTATTATTATTATGGGGCACTGATTGTGGTTAGTATTATTATGGGGGCACTGATTGTGGTTAGTATTATTATGGGGGCACTGATTGTGGTTAGTATTATTATGGGGACACTGATTGTGGTTAGTATTATTATGCGGACACTGATTGTGGTTAGTATTATTATGGGGGCACTGATTGTGGTTAGTATTATTATGGGGACACTGATTGTGGCTATTATTATTATGGGGGCACTGATTGTGGTTAGTATTATTATGGGGACACTGATTGTGGCTATTATTATTATGGGGGCACTGATTGTGGTTAGTATTATTATGGGGGCACTGATTGTGGTTAGTATTATTATGGGGGCACTGATTGTGGTTAGTATTATTATGGGGGCACTGATTGTGGTTAGTATTATTATGGGGGCACTGATTGTGGTTAGTATTATTATGGGGGCACTGATTGTGGTTAGTATTATTATGGGGGCACTGATTGTGGTTAGTATTATTATGGGGACACTGATTGTGGTTAGTATTATTATGGGGGCACTGATTGTGGTTAGTATTATTATGGGGACACTGATTGTGGTTAGTATTATTATGGGGGCACTGATTGTGGTTAGTATTATTATGGGGACACTGATTGTGGTTAGTATTATTATGGGGGCACTGATTGTGGTTAGTATTATTATGGGGACACTGATTGTGGTTAGTATTATTATGGGGGCACTGATTGTGGCTAGTATGATTATGGGGACACTGATTGTGGTTAGTATTATTATGGGGGCACTGATTGTGGTTAGTATGATTATGGGGGCACTGATTGTGGCTATTATTATTATGGGGACACTGATTGTGGTTAGTATGATTATGGGGACACTGATTGTGGTTAGTATGATTATGGGGACACTGATTGTGGTTAGTATGATTATGGGGGCACTGATTGTGGCTAGTATGATTATGGGGACACTGATTGTGGTTAGTATGATTATGGGGACACTGATTGTGGTTAGTATTATTATGGGGGCACTGATTGTGGTTAGTATGATTATGGGGGCACTGATTGTGGTTAGTATGATTATGGGGGCACTGATTGTGGTTAGTATGATTATGGGGGCACTGATTGTGGTTAGTATGATTATGGGGGCACTGATTGTGGTTAGTATTATTATGGGGACACTGATTGTGGTTAGTATGATTATGGGGGCACTGATTGTGGCTATTATTATTATGGGGACACTGATTGTGGTTAGTATGATTATGGGGACACTGATTGTGGTTAGTATGATTATGGGGACACTGATTGTGGTTAGTATGATTATGGGGGCACTGATTGTGGCTAGTATTATTATGGGGGCACTGATTGTGGTTAGTATGATTATGGGGGCACTGATTGTGGTTAGTATGATTATGGGGGCACTGATTGTGGTTAGTATGATTATGGGGGCACTGATTGTGGCTAGTATTATTATGGGGGCACTGATTGTGGTTAGTATGATTATGGGGGCACTGATTGTGGCTAGTATGATTATGGGGGCACTGATTGTGGTTAGTATGATTATGGGGGCACTGATTGTGGTTAGTATGATTATGGGGACACTGATTGTGGTTAGTATGATTATGGGGACACTGATTGTGGCTAGCTAGTATTATTATGGGGACACTGATTGTGGCTAGTATGATTATGGGGGCACTGATTGTGGTTAGTATGATTATGGGGACACTGATTGTGGTTAGTATGATTATGGGGGCACTGATTGTGGTTAGTATGATTATGGGGACACTGATTGTGGTTAGTATTATTATGGGGGCACTGATTGTGGTTAGTATGATTATGGGGACACTGATTGTGGCTAGTATGATTATGGGGACACTGATTGTGGTTAGTATGATTATGGGGGCACTGATTGTGGTTAGTATGATTATGGGGGCACTGATTGTGGTTAGTATGATTATGGGGGCACTGATTTTGGTTAGTATGATTATGGGGGCACTGATTGTGGCTAGTATGATTATGGGGGCACTGATTGTGGTTAGTATGATTATGGGGGCACTGATTGTGGTTAGTATGATTATGGGGGCACTGATTGTGGTTAGTATGATTATGGGGGCACTGATTGTGGTTAGTATGATTATGGGGACACTGATTGTGGTTAGTATGATTATGGGGGCACTGATTGTGGCTAGTATGATTATGGGGACACTGATTGTGGTTAGTATGATTATGGGGGCACTGATTGTGGTTAGTATGATTATGGGGGCACTGATTGTGGTTAGTATGATTATGGGGGCACTGATTGTGGTTAGTATGATTATGGGGGCACTGATTGTGGCTAGTATTATTATGGGGCCACTGATTGTGGTTAGTATGATTATGGGGACACTGATTGTGGTTAGTATGATTATGGGGGCACTGATTGTGGTTAGTATGATTATGGGGGCACTGATTGTGGTTAGTATGATTATGGGGGCACTGATTGTGGTTAGTATGATTATGGGGGCACTGATTGTGGCTAGTATGATTATGGGGACACTGATTGTGGTTAGTATGATTATGGGGGCACTGATTGTGGTTAGTATGATTATGGGGGCACTGATTGTGGTTAGTATGATTATGGGGGCACTGATTGTGGTTAGTATGATTATGGGGGCACTGATTGTGGTTAGTATGATTATGGGGGCACTGATTGTGGCTAGTATGATTATGGGGACACTGATTGTGGTTAGTATGATTATGGGGGCACTGATTGTGGTTAGTATGATTATGGGGGCACTGATTGTGGTTAGTATGATTATGGGGGCACTGATTGTGGTTAGTATGATTATGGGGGCACTGATTGTGGTTAGTATGATTATGGGGGCACTGATTGTGGTTAGTATGATTATGGGGACACTGATTGTGGTTAGTATGATTATGGGGGCACTGATTGTGGTTAGTATGATTATGGGGCCACTGATTGTGGCTAGTATGATTATGGGGACACTGATTGTGGTTAGTATGATTATGGGGGCACTGATTGTGGTTAGTATGATTATGGGGGCACTGATTGTGGCTAGTATTATTATGGGGCCACTGATTGTGGTTAGTATGATTATGGGGACACTGATTGTGGTTAGTATGATTATGGGGACACTGATTGTGGTTAGTATTATTATGGGGGCACTGATTGTGGCTAGTATTATTATGGGGGCACTGATTGTGGTTAGTATGATTATGGGGACACTGATTGTGGTTAGTATGATTATGGGGACACTGATTGTGGTTAGTATTATTATGGGGACACTGATTGTGGTTAGTATTATTATGGGGGCACTGATTGTGGTTAGTATGATTATGGGGACACTGATTGTGGTTAGTATGATTATGGGAGCACTGATTGTGGTTAGTATTATTATGGGGGCACTGATTGTGGTTAGTATTATTATGGGGACACTGATTGTGGTTAGTATTATTATGGGGGCACTGATTGTGGTTAGTATTATTATGGGGACACTGATTGTGGTTAGTATTATTATGGGGACACTGATTGTGGTTAGTATGATTATGGGAGCACTGATTGTGGTTAGTATGATTATGGGGCCACTGATTGTGGTTAGTATGATTATGGGGCCACTGATTGTGGTTAGTATGATTATGGGGCCACTGATTGTGGTTAGTATGATTATGGGGCCACTGATGATGGCTAGTATGATTATGGGGGCACTGATTGTGGTTAGTATGATTATGGGGGCACTGATTGTGGTTAGTATGATTATGGGGGCACTGATGATGGCTAGTATGATTATGGGGGCACTGATTGTGGCTAGTATGATTATGG
The DNA here is from genome assembly GCF_048569485.1 of Anomaloglossus baeobatrachus. Taxonomy (NCBI): domain Eukaryota; kingdom Metazoa; phylum Chordata; class Amphibia; order Anura; family Aromobatidae; genus Anomaloglossus; species Anomaloglossus baeobatrachus. Next base: position 35,568,307 of record NC_134356.1, on the reverse strand, counting down.
GGACACTGATTGTGGTTAGTATGATTATGGGGGCACTGATGATGGCTAGTATGATTATGGGGGCACTGATTGTGGTTAGTATGATTATGGGGACACTGATTGTGGTTAGTATGATTATGGGGGCACTGATGATGGCTAGTATGTTATGGGGACACTGATTGTGGTTAGTATGATTATGGGGGCACTGATTGTGGCTATTATTATTATGGGGGCACTGATTGTGGTTAGTATTATTATGGGGGCACTGATTGTGGCTAGTATGATTATGGGGGCACTGATTGTGGCTAGTATGATTATGGGGGCACTGATTGTGGCTAGTGTGATTATGGGGGCACTGATTGTGGTTAGTATTATTATGGGGACACTGATTGTGGTTAGTATGATTATGGGGGCACTGATTGTGGCTAGTATTATTATGGGGACACTGATTGTGGTTAGTATGATTATGGGGGCACTGATTGTGGCTAGTATTATTATGGGGGCACTGATTGTGGTTAGTATTATTATGGGGTCACTGATTGTGGCTGGAATTAATACGGGGGCACTAATTGTGGTTAGTATTATGAGGAAACCGATGGTGGTTAGTATGATTATGGGGGCACTGATTGTGGTTAGTATTATGGGGGCACTGATTGTGGTTAGTATGATTATGGGGACACTGATTGTGGCTAGTATTATTATGGGGTCACTGATTGTGGCTGGAATTAATACGGGGGCACTAATTGTGGTTAGTATTATGAGGAAACCGATGGTGGTTAGTATGATTATGGGGGCACTGATTGTGGTTAGTATTATGGGGGCACTGATTGTGGCTAGTATGATTATATGGGGGCACTGATTGTGGCTAGTATCATTATGGGGGCACTGATTGTGGCTAGTATGATTATGGGGGCACTGATTGTGGCTAGTATCATTATGGGGGCACTGATTGTGGCTAGTATCATTATGGGGGCACTGATTGTGGCTAGTATGATTATGGGGGCACTGATTGTGGCTAGTATGATTATGGGGGCACTGATTGTGGTTAGTATGATTATGGGGGCACTGATGATGGCTAGTATGATTATGGGGGCACTGATTGTGGTTAGTATGATTATGGGGGCACTGATTGTGGCTAGTATGATTATGGGGGCACTGATGATGGCTAGTATGATTATGGGGGCACTGATTGTGGTTAGTATGATTATGGGGGCACTGATTGTGGCTAGTATGATTATGGGGGCACTGATTGTGGCTAGTATGATTATGGGGGCACTGATTGTGGCTAGTATGATTATGGGGGCACCGATTGTGGTTAGTATGATTATGGGGGCACTGATTGTGGTTAGTATTATTATGGGGGCACTGATTGTGGTTAGTATGATTATGGGGACACTGATTGTGGCTAGTATTATGGGGGTACTGATTGTAACTAGTATTATTATGGGGACACTGATTGTGGTTAGTATGATTATGGGGGCACTGATTGTGGCTATTATTATTATGGGGGCACTGATTGTGGTTAGTATTATTATGGGGACACTGATTGTGGTTAGTATGATTATGGGGGCACTGATTGTGGCTATTATTATTATGGGGGCACTGATTGTGGCTAGTATGATTATGGGGACACTGATTGTGGTTAGTATGATTATGGGGGCACTGATTGTGGTTAGTATGATTATGGGGGCACTGATTGGCTAGTATGATTATGGGGGCACTGATGGTGGCTAGTATGATTATGGGGGCACTGATTGTGGTTAGTATAATTATGGGGGCACTGATTGTGGTTAGTATGATTATGGGGACACTGATTGTGGCTATTATTATTATTATGGGGGCACTGATTTTGGTTAGTATTATGGGGGCACTGATTGTGGCTATTATTATGGGGCACTGATTGTGGTTAGTATTATTATGGGGGCACTGATTGTGGTTAGTATGATTATGGGGACACTGATTGTGGCTAGTATTATGAGGAAACTGATGGGGGCTAGTATTATGGGGGTACTGATTGTAACTAGTATTATTATGGGGACACTGATTGTGGTTAGTATGATTATGGGGACACTGATTGTGGTTAGTATTATTATGGGGGCACTGATTGTGGTTAGTATGATTATGGGGGCACTGATTGTGGTTAGTATAATTATGGGGGCACTGATTGTGGTTAGTATGATTATGGGGACACTGATTGTGGCTATTATTATTATTATGGGGGCACTGATTTTGGTTAGTATTATGGGGGCACTGATTGTGGCTATTATTATGGGGCACTGATTGTGGTTAGTATTATTATGGGGGCACTGATTGTGGTTAGTATGATTATGGGGACACTGATTGTGGCTAGTATTATGAGGAAACTGATGGGGGCTAGTATTATGGGGGTACTGATTGTAACTAGTATTATTATGGGGACACTGATTGTGGTTAGTATGATTATGGGGACACTGATTGTGGTTAGTATTATTATGGGGGCACTGATTGTGGTTAGTATTATTATGGGGGCACTGATTGTGGTTAGTATGATTATGGGGGCACTGATTGTGGCTATTATTATTATGGGGACACTGATTGTGGTTAGTATGATTATGGGGACACTGATTGTGGTTAGTATGATTATGGGGGCACTGATTGTGGCTAGTATTATTATGGGGACACTGATTGTGGTTAGTATTATTATGGGGGCACTGATTGTGGTTAGTATGATTATGGGGACACTGATTGTGGCTAGTATTATTATGGGGTCACTGATTGTGGTTAGTATTATGAGGAAACCGATGGTGGTTAGTATGATTATGGGGGCACTGATTGTGGTTAGTATTATGGGGGCACTGATTGTGGCTAGTATGATTATGGGGGCACTGATTGTGGCTAGTATCATTATGGGGGCACTGATTGTGGCTAGTATGATTATGGGGGCACTGATTGTGGCTAGTATCATTATGGGGGCACTGATTGTGGCTAGTATCATTATGGGGGCACTGATTGTGGCTAGTATGATTATGGGGGCACTGATTGTGGTTAGTATGATTATGGGGGCACTGATGATGGCTAGTATGATTATGGGGGCACTGATTGTGGTTAGTATGATTATGGGGGCACTGATTGTGGCTAGTATGATTATGGGGGCACTGATGGTGGCTAGTATGATTATGGGGGCACTGATTGTGGCTAGTATGATTATGGGGGCACTGATTGTGGCTAGTATGATTATGGGGGCACTGACTGTGGCTAGTATGATTATGGGGGCACTGATTGTGGCTAGTATGATTATGGGGGCACTGATTGTGGCTAGTATGATTATGGGGGCACTGATTGTGGCTAGTATCATTATGGGGGCACTGATTGTGGCTAGTATTATTATGGGGGCACTGATTGTGGCTAGTATCATTATGGGGGCACTGACTGTGGCTAGTATGATTATGGGGGCACTGATTGTGGTTAGTATGATTATGGGGGCACTGATTGTGGTTAGTATGATTATGGGGGCACTGACTGTGGCTAGTATGATTATGGGGGCACTGACTGTGGCTAGTATTATTATAGGGAAACTGATGGTGGCTAGTATTATGGGGGCACTGATTGTGGCTAGTATGATTATGGGGGCACTGATTGTGGCTAGTATCATTATGGGGGCACTGATTGTGGCTAGTATCATTATGGGGGCACTGATTGTGGCTAGTATCATTATGGGGGCACTGATTGTGGCTAGTATGATTATGGGGGCACTGATTGTGGTTAGTATGATTATGGGGGCACTGATTGTGGTTAGTATGATTATGGGGGCACTGATTGTGGTTAGTATGATTATGGGGGCACTGATTGTGGCTAGTATGATTATGGGGGCACTGATTGTGGCTAGTATCATTATGGGGGCACTGATTGTGGCTAGTATGATTATGGGGGCACTGACTGTGGCTAGTATGATTATGGGGGCACTGATTGTGGCTAGTATGATTATGGGGGCACTGATTGTGGCTAGTATGATTATGGGGGCACTGATTGTGGCTAGTATTATGGGGGCACTGATTGTGGCTAGTATCATTATGGGGGCACTGATTGTGGCTAGTATCATTATGGGGGCACTGACTGTGGCTAGTATCATTATGGGGGCACTGATTGTGGCTAGTATCATTATGGGGGCACTGATGCTGGCTGGTATCATTATGGGGGCACTGATTGTGGCTAGTATCATTATGGGGGCACTGATGCTGGCTGGTATCATTATGGGGGCACTGATTGTGGCTAGTATTATTATGGGGGCACTGATTGTGGCTAGTATCATTATGGGGGCACTGATGCTGGCTGGTATCATTATGGGGGCACTGATTGTGGCTAGTATCATTATGGGGGCACTGATTGTGGCTAGTATTATTATGGGGGCACTGATTGTGGCTAGTATCATTATGGGGGCACTGATTGTGGCTAGTATTATTATGGGGGCACTGATTGTGGCTAGTATTATTATGGGGGCACTGATGCTGGCTGGTATCATTATGGGGGCACTGATTGTGGCTAGTATCATTATGGGGGCACTGATTGTGGCTAGTATGATTATGGGGGCACTGATGCTGGCTGGCAATATTTTGGGGCCCTGGCCTGTGCGCGGCAGAGGTGTGCGCCTGTACGTCCTCGAACCCCGCTCTGGGGAGACGTAGATTTATAGGGTTCTGGTTTTTGCAGTAACCCGGAGACATTTCCACCACTCGCGTATCTTCGTCCTGGCCGCGCCGGGTAATTAAGGATTTCTCACAAAGGCCTCATTTACTTGAAGAATGTAATTTAGAAAGAATCTGTGATATGCAGCAAAATGGATTTTCCCTGGAATTCAATAACGCGGCTCAATTTTCACCAAGTGCCGGCCAATTTCTGCCAAGAATTGAGATGCAATATTGAGTAGTCACCGATCGGCCGCAGGACTCGTGCAAAAATATTTAAAAGGGTCCAAAAAGGGGGTGATAATGGAATGGAGCAGAAGTGCGCATGTGTGAGCTCCGCGCCACCCCTTATCTGTGGGACTGTCAGAATACCTGGGTGCTGCACTCAGCAGTTACAAATATAGCGCCCCTGAACCCATCAGGGCACTACTAGGTACTGCATCCTGACAAAGATGCAGGGCCTACCCCCAGAGACCTGGAAGACCAGTGCCAGTAACACCAAAACACCTAAACATCCCCAGTTCCCCTCTCCCAATAATGGGTAGCTGACTAGTCTGGGACCCAATGGATGGCCACCTATGGGTGGAGCCTATCCGGTCAACTAGCTGACAACCAGGGGGGGAGGAGCAAGACTGTAAGAGAGTCTGTAGTGACAGTTGAAGGAGACGGACATGTCGAGACGGGGTCGTGTAGCAGTGACCTAGGTTGTGAAGGAGACTGGTTGCCAGGGAGGGTATGACCAGAGCACCGACGGGGCACAGGGCCCTAGGTCAGACTAACGCTTCACGCAAGTGACCATCCAGGACCTCACTGACCCAAGAATCTGGGGGCACCAGCAGTAACGAGAGAGCCAGGGACTGGAACGGAACACCGACCCTACAGGGTTCACACTGCCCGCCGTACGGACCAGAGACCGACGACAAACAGTAGGGGACCCCCCAGACGCTTCAAGCCGCGGGGTTCCACCAAACTAGTGAGAGGTGCAGGGGAAAGAAGCCACCACTGGCACTGGGACTAAGGGGACCAGGGCTCGAAACCAGCCGTCCTCAGTGAACCAGCATTACCACCGCTGTGAGTAAACACCAGTTGCACTGCATCCCCATCATGTGGTCTCCCCAACTTCATCAACCCCCTGGGGCCCCGGCGTTACTTGCAGAGGGCCTAACATCCAAGCTGCTATCACCACCAGCCCGAGTGGCCATAGACTGTGCAGCGGCAGTTCCAAAATTATAACCGCAACCCGCAAGTGGCGTCAAGACATAAACTCTATTATCTTCCCTGTATATAACCCCTTTTAAAGCGACCCCCATGGTCACTGAATTGAACTGATTGCCCGGTTCCATCAGTTTCAGTTCAATTTTTAAGTGCTCGGCGGGAAATTTTTGGCAAGTGCTTTTTCTTTTTTCTAATAAAATATTTTACTTTATTTTTGTCCTACAGTCGACATCCCACGTCCTTCCAGTGTTTATTTGAATAAACAAAAGGTAATATTTTTTGGGAAATTGACTAGATGTGGCTAATGTATGTCATTAGCATCGCTTAGGAAAGTAAATAATCCATTGTACTATACCAGGGTCGGGAACCTTTTTGGCTGAGAGAGCCATGATCGACACATACTCACTCACCAGGGGGGAGCGGCGGTGGTGGAGCAGGTCAAAAGATGCCAGGAGACAGGGTAGGCGATGCTGCGGGCTCGGAAGAGGAGGTGTCGCAGCTCAAGAGGGTCTGCGATGCTGTGGGAACGGAGGAAGGGGTGTCACGACTCAGGAGGGTCAGTGTGCGGAGGGTCGTTGATACTGCTGCAAGCTCGTGGGGTGTTGCGATTCAGGAGAGTCAGTATGCGGAGGGTCGTTGATACTGCTGTGAGCTCGTAGGGTGTTGCGATTCAGGAGGGTCAGTGTGCGGAGGGTCGGTGATACTGCTGTGAGCTCGTAGGGTGTTTTTGCGATTCAGGAGGGTCCGTGTGCGGAGGGTTGGTGATACTGCTGCAAGCTCGTGGGGTGTCGCGCTTCAGGAGGGTCAGTGTGCGGAGGGTCGGTGATACTGCTGCGGGCTCGTGGGTTGTCACGGCGGCGGGTGCTATTGATCCTCCAGTGGGCTGATTTGAATCACCTGCAGTTGACGAGATCGACTTCAATAAAATGGCCACGGCGCATGCGCAGATCGACACGATGGACTTCAAGAAAATGGCTGTGGAGTCCTATCTGGGCACTCGCCGCCTCTGTGGCCATTTTCTTGAGGTCGATCTCGTCAACTGCGGGAGATTCAAAGCAGCTGCTACACCCCACGAGCTCGCAGTATCGCCAACCCTGCGCCAACTCTGCCACGCCGGTTAGCCATATGCGGTTTATTAGATGCACCCCCATTTTTGCCTCAGTTTTGAGGGGAAAAAAGTGCGTCTTACAAACCAGAAAATACAGTATTTTTTTTTATTAAAGATTTGTCTGCGAGCCAGATGCAGCCATCAAGGGAGCCACTTATGGCTCTCGAGCCATAGGTTCCCAACCCCTGTACTATACTATAAGCCACAGAGTGGGAAGTAAAGTGTATGGGTATCATAGGCCACCACTGTAATATAGTAGACCTGTGTAAAGTGCGGCCCATGGGCTTTATCCGACCCTGTGGCTGCTCTTGTCCAGCCCGTGGATCATAACAGCCAAAGGGCTGAAAACAGTGACCCACAGGCCATGGTTGTCCAAAGGTGGACAACCCATTTTTTTTTTCTTAAATGCATGTATTTGAGGATAAAAATCAGTTTTGTAAATTGGGTTTCTTTAAAAATGTTGCACCATTTGCCTTCTGTTGCCTTTGTGTAGTACTGTCTATTGAAGGCTATGGTATGAGTTAACTGAGTATCCATCAGTGAGCTGGTTCTGACAGTAGAGCTTGTAACTCTTATTTATCATTTTAGGAGCTAAATGTGCTCTGAAGTGAAAACCTAATCTGCCAATATTAGTCTTAGTGGTTATTCATCCGATGGGATGATGGAGGCTCCTAGATGGAGGAGGCCATGTGTTATTTGCCCCCTCCACCTTTTCTATAATGATAGGAACCCTTACTTCACTAGAAGGGAATGTTTGTTAATAAAAAAAAGTCATACCCATCGCCCCCTACTGGTTATTTATAACTTTTCAAAATCTTTTTGACTTCGCACATGTCTCCATTATCTCAGCTTTCGTCTCCTATCATGTGGACTGATTGCAATTATCTAATCAAAAGCAGAGACGCAGCCTTCTGGCCCACTGCAGGAGTCCAAGAATGCATGACGAAACCTCCGAGGAATGTTTTTCCTTGTATGCCGGGATTATGTCTTATAGAAGCTCAACTGAGGAAATAATTAAGATCAATTTAATCTGTACCACAAATGGTTGGATCCACGTCCAAATCTGTCACATCTAGACTCGAAAAAGCATAGATCGTAACTGGAGAACATGTGGTTCTTCAGAGGTGGTGGAACCATTGGCGAAAAAGTAGACTTTCAAGTCCAGGAGATTTTGCTTTGCACAATGTCATGGTTTCGAAGATCTACAACTACTGGAAAGAGGTTATCTTGATATCAAGAGACCCAAGTACTTTTTCAGACACTAAAGGCCATCATGCACATTAGGCTAATGTCGGCTAAATCCACTGATTTCGAGGGGTTTGAATGATGCCGTGTCCAATTTTGGAAATTCGCATTGTTTTCCTGGAGATAAGCTGTCGATTGGATCTAGTTGCTCAACTGAGGAAATAATTGAGATCAATTTAATTTGTACCACAAATGGTCGGCTCCACGTCCAAAGCTGTCACATCTAAACTCGACAAAGCATAGATCGTAACTGGAGAACATGTGATTCTTCAGAGGTGGTGGAACCATTGGCGAAAAAGTTGACTTTCAAGTCCAGGAGATTTTGCTTTGCACACAAATGTCATGGTTTTGAAGATCTACTACAGTACTACTGGAAAGACGTTATCTTGATATCAAGAGAACCAGGACATGTCCAGACACTAAAGGCCATCATACACATTAGACTAATGTCGGCTAAACCCACTAATTTCGAGGAGTTTGAATGATGGTTTAATGTATATGAGGGCACCGGCTGACTGGCGGTGTCCAATTTTGGACATTCGCATTGTTCTCTTGGAGATAAGCCGTTGATTGGATTTAGTTGCTCAACTGAGGAAATTAATTAAGAATAATTTAATCTGTACCACAAATTGTTGGATCCAATTCCAAATCTGTCACATCTACTTTGACAGTGTATAGATAGTAACTGGAGAACATGTAGTTCTTCAGAGGTGGTGGAACCATTGGTGGATAAGTTGACTTTCAACTCCAAGAAATTTTGCTCTGCACAATGTCATGGTTTTGAGGATCTACAACTACTGGAAAGACGTTATCTTGATATCAAGAGACCCAGGGACTCTGAAATGCCCCACTAGGGAAGGTTCCTGTCCAATGGCTAAGTTAGTCAGTATACTGGTCTGCTGCTAGCTTGTTGTCAGGTTTCTGTGCTCCTGTCCCGTTATCCCTGTGTTCATCACCCTGTACCTAGGTTTACCTTCCCATACCCATCTGTCCCTGCCGTGCTCACCATACCTGTCAGTACTCGCCTGCCTGTGGGCCCCAGCCATCCTGCCTATACCTGTGCCTATACCTGAATCCATCTCCTTTCCTGGGGGTCAGCTGTCACAATTCCGGTCACTACCATGGGAGTGGTACCTTAGTTAACCTCTTCCCACGAAAGGGTAAGTCCGGGTTCCCCCTGTGGTCCAGTGGGTCCACTAACCCTACTCGCTTCCCCTACACTGGACTTGAGTGTTACAATTGGGCTCTGCAGGCGTATCGTGAACGGAACATAGGTGCGAATATGTTGCCTGCACTCTCTTCATTGCCCATGGGACTGACGGAAATAGCAGAGCGGTGCACTCGGCAGCCACATAGACAATGAGCGAAGTGCAGGCTGCGCATGTGTGACGCCCTGGCAAAACCAGGTAGTCACACAGATTAGGCCCCCGCATAATACCGCTTCCACACAGGGTTAAAGCAGCCGACAAAACTCTAGTCACCCCCCAGGGAAGGACAGACACACCAGTGGGCGGGACCAGGCAGAAAGGAAACGCCCACCTAGGGGTCTGGAGAGCCTGGGGCAGGAAAACAGTAGATCAGTTATGAGGTTCAAGGAGAGTGGAGTTGGAGTTAGGAGGAGAAGCTGACAAGTGTCAGGGTCGGAGCCCTGACACATTGGCTAGGTGGCAGACGGTGGTCACCGCCAGCAGGAGACGGGAAAATGGCTTGGCAGATCCGAGGTGGACCGGGGCAGGGTTGTAGCCTGCCGCCGGTACCGGAGAACTGACCCGGAAACCGTGCACACAAGGGGGTACTCGGACCCTGAAGCCAGGACCGGCACCGACAGCCTAGCTAATTAACCGATTGAGGGCAGGATTCCAGGTCCTGTCCCGAAAAGTAGAAAACCACTCACAGAGAGGGATAGGGCATCTGCCAGGGCCCGGTAGCTCCCACGGGTCAGCGTCTGACGGGCACGGCTCCCAACCAGAGGACCGGGAGCAGACTCCTGCGCTACACACTGGGAAGTCTACAAAAGAAAACACACAGATGCAGAGGAAAGGGGCATTGACCACCAGCCCGGGTGTGGGATCCGATACACCCGTCTGCGGCAGCCGGCCACCATCACCTTGGTTTACCAAAAGACTTGTGTGATTGATTCAACAGTGAGTAACTTTCCTGGCCTGACCGGGTGCGCCGGCCCCGTTATCATCCCCTGCACAGAGACATTGGGCCCCGGGGCATCCATCCCTACCCACGGAGAGGTTAACATCCAGCTGCCAGCCCATCGCCCCTGGGAGCCCAACAACAGCAGCGGTGGTGCTGCATCTCACCACACACCGTGGGTGGTGTCACAGACAGTTTTCAACAACCCCCGTACAAATACATCCCCCTTTTATTCGAAGTGTCTGCGTGACGCCAGGTCCGGTAGAGTCCCTCGAGCCATACCGCAGATCCGGATCCGAGCAGCACGGGGGCGGCACACATGCGCACCTCTACTAAATTCAGGGCACGGATGCTGAGGTCCAACCATAGGGTTCCAGAACCCTGTTATTGGGTCAAAGGACGCCCATCGATCGGCCAGTTATCTCCCATCCTGTAACTTTACTTTTTGAGATAACTCTTTACCTCTCAGGATTGAACTCCAGATGTACATATGGGAGACTGCACAGTACGACGTCTCTTGCTTTATACGCTCCATGTAATTCATGATCTATGTGATAGGGAAAATGATTCCCACATTCTGATCCCTAAATTCTCAGCGTTATGAACATGCCGTTCTTAAATAATGACAGCCCTTACAGGAGACTTCAGGTATGTCAGGAATTAGGGATTACTCTGGACACTGCCTGTTCCTTTGCATTGAACAGGCAATAATTCTAAATCTAATTTATGACCTTGCCCGGTACGATCACATAGTTTTCATATGATGCTATGTAGTAGCAGGGGCAGTACGATCTGCCTGCCGGTTGGGTAGGATGGATTCAGTCGTACACAAGGCTTAACCTTATTGGTAGCCACCAATTTACCAGTTTGTCGCCCAGATTTCCGAATGTTATACCGTGATGTGTGAGCAGAGATTGTACCAATGTATAACTAGTTCGATAAGCTTTTCAAGAGACAAGGAAACCTTGGATGAAATATTGACCAGGAATGGAAAAAAATAAGAAAGTGGTGAAGAAATTTTACGACTTGACCAATAAAGGGTTTGAACCTGGAATTCTTGTGGTTTGTTGTGAAATACTTCCAGGACGCGGTGTTGCACAATGGTTGTTACGTGAAATACTGGTTCTTCCAAACTTTAGCGTGAACAGGGCTGCCTGCTTTGAGAAAGGGATGTCCTATCAGACATGGGATCCTTGGGGATATAAGAGAAAATGTTTCTGAGGGTCACCATTTTCTCAGTCAGTGATGGTGTGACGCCAGAGCGTACATCTGCTCAGCACGCAGTGCAGCACAATGGTTGAAGAAAGGCCCTGATGATAAGGAAAGGAGACACGTCCTGAAGCTCGTTTGCGTCTGTACCCTTTGCTCCCTCACGTCTTTATATGGGTCTTTCCCACCGTCAACGTCACGTGCCTAGACCCTCGCTTGCTGTGAACTTGCCCTTGCTAGTGAGAAGGCCGGAGAGAACACTAGTCCCATTACTAAAATTATACAGCACAAGGTAAAACAATGTAGTAGGAGAAAGGGTTAATCTTCCACGCAGCCACAGAGTCCAAACGATGTAGATCACAATATGATTTATTAGTCAACATGTTTCAAAGTCATCACAGACTTCTTCATCAGGACAATCATATAATTTGATATGATTGTCCTGATGAAGTCTGTGATCATCTGGACTGTGTGGCTTCACGGAAGATTAACCATTTCTCCTACATTGTTTGATCTCCACATCGGTACAGGCATTTATGGTGATTGTGACTCTCACAACCACAAGAGGTTAGCCTCTTCAGGATATTTCTCATTTTTATAAATTGGATAGCACCCTATTTCCATATTTTTTTTTTCTTTCCAGCTAAACAGCTGAACAGCACAAGGCAAGGAAGATAGGAGGAAAACAGACACAAAAAGGAACATACTCCAAGCTCTTCCAGTGCAGCTAAACACCACAACTGCAATAGTCATGACTCCTCAGCTTCTTCTAAAGACAGGTTCCTTCTAAAGGGGTCAGCTAGTGGGCAAGACTTTGGATCCTAGTGGGCCAGTCCACCGAGAGACTCACAATCTGATTAGTCCTCTCATATTCAGGATGTATCACAATCTGATTTAGTAGACCATGGCGGGAAGAGATTGTCCCCAAAGTTTCTCCAAATGGGGTAGTCTTCTGCTCAATCATTGGGGCTCTTTCTTGTATCAGAATGATTCAGGCACTGTGGAAGACCCTGGCACTTTGGATCCTAGTGGGTCAGTCCACCAAGAGTCTCACCATCTGATGGGTCCTCCCACATTCAGGATGTCTCACAGTCTGATCTAATAACCCATTGTGGGAAGAGATTGTCCTCAAAGTTTTTCCGAATTGGGATTGTCTTCTGATCAACCTTTGGGGCTCTTTATTGTATCAGAATGAGGCACTATGGAGGAGCCTGGCACTTTGGATCCTAGTGGGCCAGTCCACCGAGAGTCTCACAATCTGATTGGTCCTCTGATATTCAGGTTGTCTCACAGTCTGATTTAATAAACCATGGTGGGAAGAGATTGCCCCCCAAAGTTTCTCCGAATTGGGGTTGTCTTCTGCTCAACCTTTGGAGCTCTTTATTGTATCAGAAAGAGGCACTATGGAGGAGCCTGGCACTTTGGATCCTAGTGGGCCAGTCCACCGAGAGTCTCACAATCTGATTGGTCCTCTCATATTCAGGACGTCTCACAGTCTGATCTAATAGCCCATTGTGGGAAGAGATTGTCACCAAAGTTTCTCCGAATAAGGGTTATCTTCTGCTTAATCTTTGGGGCTCTTTATTGTATCAGAATGAGGCACTGTGGAGGAGACTAACACTTTGGATCCTAGTGGGCCAGTCCACTGAGAGTCACACAATCTGATTGGTCCTCTCATATTCAGGTTCTCTCACAGTCTGATTTAATAAACCATGGTGGGAAGAGAGTGCCCCCCAAAGTTACTCCAAATTGGGGTTTTCTTCTGCTCAACCTTTGGAGCTCTTTATTGTATCAGAAAGAGGCACTGTAGAGGAAGCTGGCACTTTGGATCCTAGTGGGCCAGTCCACCGAGAGTCTCACCATCTGATTGGTCCTCTCATATTCAGGATGTCTCACAATATGATTGGTCAGATAATGTAGCACCTATCAGATTGTGAGCCTCCGCATCCAAGTATTTTTTTAACCTATTATCCCACTATCCCCAAACCATATGAAAATTGTGAATTTCAGTGCATTTTAATGATATCCGATGTAAAAGTGTACTCTAGAAAGCATAAAACTATAATATCGAGCCAAGTTTATAGAGTTTCTAAGAAATTACAAATTTCAATAGTATGCTTTAATCCCTGAGTCATTTTATTTGCGTGCCTCCACCCTAATTAACTGGCAGCTATAGATGACAATTGTGCCAGTACATTCAATGTTTACATATTTGACCTATATAAGGCATGTCACCCGGTGATCAGAGAGAGTCTTGTTAATAAAACCTTCTACAATAAGAGTAGAGATGAGCGAAACGATTCAATGCAATTTGAATTTGTGGCAAATTTTTGGGGAATTTTCAAACAATTTTTCATTGTCAGTTTCAATCAATTTGCTATACGCCTCAATGTAGTCTACAAAAATGGCCATTTTACACAGAGCAGAAGATTGCCTCAGCTAGAGAAGGTTCATCTGACCTTGGCGCTTACCCATAATGCCTTGCAGCTAAAAAAATCAAATGGTATATCATAGCCAATCAAAATGGACTATTGTAGCCTGTATAAAAGTCAAGGCAGGGAATGTAGCAGCCGTTTTGTAGAGAATCTGGATAGTGAGTGAACACACAGCTTAGCAGTACAAATAGGGATAGAAAGCCATAAAAACTAGTGTGTAACCACACTCTAGTGAAGAAGATTTGTATGCGAGGAAAAGAGAATAATAGAAAACTAATTAGAAAAGAGAAATAGGAAAGGCACTGTGTCTGTGAGGTAGAAGAGTAACTGTATCTGTGTGGTAGAAGAGTCACTGTGTCTGTGAGGCAGGAGAGTCACTGTGTCTGTGAGGTAGGAGAGTCACTGTGTCTGTGAGGCAGGAGAGTCACAGTGTCTGTGAGGCAAGAGAGTCACAGTGTCTGTGAGGCAGGAGAGTCACAGTGTCTGTGAGGCAGGAGAGTCACAGTGTCTGTGAGGCAGGAGAGTCACAGTGTCTGTGAGGCAGGAGAGTCACTGTGTCTGTGAGGCAGGAGAGTCACTGTGTCTGTGAGGCAGGAGAGTCACTGTGTCTGTGAGGCAGGAGAGTCACTGTGTCTGTGAAGCAGGAGACTCACTGTGTCGGTGAGGCAGAAGAGTCACTGTGCCTGTGAGGCAGGAGAGGCACTGTATCTGTGAGGCAGGAGAGTGACTGTGTCTGTGAGGAAGGAGAGTCACTGTGTCTGTGAGGAAGGAGAATCACTGTGTCGGTGAGGCAGAAGAGTCACTGTGTCGGTGAGGCAGGAGAGTCAGTGTCTGTGAGGCAAGAGAATCACAGTGTCTGTGAGGCAGGAGAGTCACTGTGTCAGTGAGGCAGGAGAGTCACTGTGTCTGTGAGGCAGGAGAGTCACTGTGTCTGTGAGGCAGGAGAGTCACTGTGTCTGTGAGACAGGAGAGTCACTGTGTCTGTGAGGCAGGAGAGTTACTGTGCCTGTGAGGCAGGAGAGTCACAGTGTCTGTGAGGCAGGAGAGTCACAGTGTCTGTGAGGCAGGAGAGTCACAGTGTCTGTGAGGCAGGAGAGTCACAGTGTCTGTGAGGCAGGAGAGTCACTGTGTCTGTGAGGCAGGAGAGTCACTGTGTCTGTGAGGCAGGAGAGTCACAGTGTCGGTGAGGCAGAAGAGTCACTGTGTCTGTAAGGCAGAAGAGTCACTGTGTCTGTGAGGCAGAAAAGTCACTATATCTGTGAGGCAGGAGAGTGACTGTGTCTGTGAGCTAGGAGAGTCACTGTGTCTGTGAGGAAGGAGAATCACTGTGTCGGTGAGACAGAAGAGTCACTGTGTCGGTGACGCAGGAGAGTCACAGTGTCTGTGAGGCAAGAGAGTCACAGTGTCTGTGAGGCAGGAGAGTCACAGTGTCTGTGAGGAAGGAGAATCACTGTGTCGGTGAGACAGAAGAGTCACTGTGTCGGTGAGGCAGGAGAGTCACAGTGTCTGTGAGGCAAGAGAGTCACAGTGTCTGTGTCACAGTGTCTGTGAGGCAGGAGAGTCACTGTGTCTGTGAGGCAGGAGAGTCACTGTGTCTGTGAGGCAGGAGAGTCACTGTGTCTGTGAGGCAGGAGAGTCACTGTGTCTGTGAGGCAGGAGAGTCACTGTGTCTGTGAGGCAGGAGAGTCACTGTGTCTTTGAGGCAGGAGAGTCACTGTGTCTGTGAGGCAGGAGAGTCACTGTGTCTGTGAGGCAGGAGAGTCACTGTGTATGTGAGGCAGGAGAGTCACTGTGCCTGTGAGGCAGGAGAGTCACTGTGTCTGTGAGGCAGGAGAGTCACTGTGTCTGTGAGGCAGGAGAGTCACTGTGCCTGTGAGGCAGGAGAGTCACTGCACCTGTGAGGCAGGAGAGTCACTGCGCCTGTGAGGCAGGAGAGTTACTGTGCCTGTGAGGCAGGAGAGTCACTGTGTCTGTGAGGCAGGAGAGTCACTGTGTCTGTGAGGCAGGAGAGTCACTGTGTCTGTGAGGCAGGAGAGTCACTGTGTCTGTGAGGCAGGAGAGTCACTGTGTCTGTGAGGCAGGAGAGTCACTGTGCCTGTGAGGCAGGAGACTCACTGTGCCTGTGAGGCAGGAGAGTCACTGTGTCTGTGAGGCAGGAGAGTCACTGTGCCTGTGAGGCAGGAGAGTCACTGTGTCTGTGAGGCAGGAGAGTCACTGTGTCTGTGAGGCAGGAGAGTCACTGTGTCTGTGAGGCAGGAGGGTCACTGTGTCTGTGAGGAAGGAGAGTCACTGTGCCTGTGAGGCAGGAGAGTCACTGTGTCTGTGAGGCAGGAGAGTCACTGTGCCTGTGAGGCAGGAGAGTCACTGCGCCTGTGAGGCAGGAGAGTCACTGCGCCTGTGAGGCAGGAGAGTTACTGTGCCTGTGAGGCAGGAGAGTCACTGTGTCTGTGAGGCAGGAGAGTCACTGTGTCTGTGAGGCAGGAGAGTCACTGTGTCTGTGAGGCAGGAGAGTCACTGTGTCTGTGAGGCAGGAGAGTCACTGTGTCTGTGAGGCAGGAGAGTCACTGTGTCTGTGAGGCAGGAGAGTCACTGTGTCTGTGAGGCAGGAGAGTCACTGTGCCTTTGAGGCAGGAGACTCACTGTGCCTGTGAGGCAGGAGAGTCACTGTGTCTGTGAGGCAGGAGAGTCACTGTGCCTGTGAGGCAGGAGAGTCACTGTGTCTGTGAGGCAGGAGAGTCACTGTGTCTGTGAGGCAGGAGAGTCACTGTGTCTGTGAGGCAGGAGGGTCACTGTGTCTGTGAGGAAGGAGAGTCACTGTGCCTGTGAGGCAGGAGAGTCACTGTGTCTGTGAGGCAGGAGAGTCACTGTGTCTGTGAGGCAGGAGAGTCACTGTGTCTGTGAGGCAGGAGAGTCACTGTGTCTGTGAGGCAGGAGAGTCACTGTGTCTGTGAGGCAGGAGAGTCACTGTGCCTTTGAGGCAGGAGAGTCACTGTGTCTGTGAGGCAGGAGAGTCACTGTGTCTGTGAGGCAGGAGAGTCACTGTGTCTGTGAGGCAGGAGAGTCACTGTGCCTGTGAGGCAGGAGAGTCACTGTGCCTGTGAGGCAGGAGAGTCACTGTGTCTGTGAGGCAGGAGACTCACTGTGCCTGTGAGACAGGAGAGTCACTGTGTCTGTGAGGCAGGAGAGTCACTGTGCCTGTGAGGCAGGAGAGTCACTGTGTCTGTGAGGCAGGAGAGTCACTGTGTCTGTGAGGCAGGAGAGTCACTGTGTCTGTGAGGCAGGAGAGTCATTGTGTCCTGACACTGACTCCGCCTACTCCCTTGTACTGTGTGACTTCCTGACCCTGACCCTACTTGTATGACTTCTCTCCTGTGGCACCTTGCGATTCCATAGTCCTGGTACTCACTCCAGTGTTCCGGTTCCCCCTAGTGGTGACTTCACATAAATATTTTAGGTGGACTTCCCCTTTAATTGTATTTTAGAAAGAACCCCCCCCCCCCCCCACGATATTTGATAAAAAAAAAAAATAATAAAATCCTCCAATGAAGGAACACAATGTCATCGTGCCTCTCCAATATTCGTACATTCCAATCTCGGCCATTTGATACCTGCTGGCGTTTACGAGCAGATTTTATCTTCCATATCACTAATTCTTTTTTTTTTCAGCTACCGGGCTGGAATTTCACCCTGACCCAATCCTTTACTATTACTGTAAACCTATGGAATCCTAAATATGCGTTTAATTGGGTGTCTGTAAATGACAACATTGTTCCCATCCATTTCATTCCTTAATATGGAGCAATAAAGATGTAAGCTGCTTCCTATGCAAGAATGGAATGGTATGTGACACCAGGCAGAATAATTTATTACAATTGCCAATTAAATCATCAGTTTTTTATTAATACAGGTTTGTTTTTGTTTTTTTTGCTCCATTCTTTTCTTTTTTGTGTGCGCATACACGTAGCTTGCAATAAGACCTGTCCTCTCTTTAGTCACCACTAGAGGGAGCTGATGAGGTCACTGCATACAGGGTTGTCATTGAGTTCAATGTACAAACTGTACACACTGAGCTCCCCCTAGTGGTGGGAGATGTTGTTATTTTTGGAAAAACTGAAAATATTCTTCTTTCTATGATTGATGGGTTTTATAATTTTATTTTTTTAACAACATTATATTGGTTGGGAAATCTAATAAAGTCGTTTTCAGGGCTCATGTTTCCAGGTTTGACATGTTCTTCTCAATTAAATGTCTGGTATGGTACATTTGTATGAGAAGTATGTGCTACTTGTACATTGCACTCCAAAGGGCCATAAATCCAAAAAGAACAACATATTTTACCGGTACGTGTCCTCCTTCTTGGTGGATGATCCGACATTCAGTACATAGATGACTTTTCTGTATCTGTTAATAAATTAAAGCTGTTGAGTCAGGGTTGGAAAGAACGGTAGAACTGTTGACAGTAACATGGTCCATAAAAGTATCCAAAAATTAATGGGGGAGATGAGAACTTGTGGTTTTTGAGTGTATTTTATACTGTGGTTCTAAAATATCCCTCCTTCAGATGGAAGGAAAGTGTTTTTTCTAGTGCCACTTTTTGGTAAGTCAATATACAGCTCCTTAAAGTGGCACTGTTGTTGAAATTTTTGTTTCATAAATCTACAGTACTCATGAAAAAGAAAAACTTTGTAATATATCTCATCAGAAAAATCTGCTTCGTTTTTCTCCTTGGATATACTTTCACTTTCAATTCATGGGTAAAATCTGTTTTCAGTGAAGAACAATTCTTTTATTACTGAGATAGGAGATGATAGTTGGTGCTTATAAGATTCTATGGAGAAGGGAGGAGCTAGAGGCCGACACAGACATACAGAGATAGGAGACGATAGTTGGTGCTTATAAGATTCTATGGAGAGGGGAGAAGCTAGAGACCGACATTGACATTACAGAGATAGGAGATGATAGTTGGTGCTTATAAAATTCTATGGAGAGGGAGGAGCTAGAGGCCAAAACAGACATTACTGAGATAGGAGAGGACAGTTGGTGCTTATAAAGTTCTATGGAGAGGGAGGAGCTAGAGGCCGACACAGACATTACTGAGATAGGAGAGGACAGTTGGTGCTTATAAAGTTCTATGGAGAGGGAGGAGCTAGAGGCCGACACAGACATTACTGAGATAGGAGAGGACAGTTGGTGCTTATAAGATTCTATGGAGAAGGGAGGAGCTAGAGGCTGACACAGACATACAGAGATAGGAGACGATAGTTGGTGCTTATAAGATTCCATGGAGAGGGGGAGGAGCTAGAGGCCGACACAGACATTACTGAGATAGGAGAGGACAGTTGGTGCTTATAAAGTTCTATGGAGAGGGGAGAAGCTAGAGACTGACATTGACATTACAGAGATAGGAGATGACAGTTAGTACTTATAAGATTCTATGGAGAGGGGAGGAGCTAGAGGCCGACACTGACATTACTGAGATAGGAGATGACAGTTGGTGCTTATAAGATTCTATGAAGAGGGGAGGAGCTAGAGGCAGACACAGACATTACTGAGATAGGAAAGGACAGTTGGTGCTTATAAATTTCTATGGAGAGGGGAGGAGCTAGAGGCTGACACAGACATTACAGAGATAGAAGATGATAGTTGGTGCTTATAAGATTCTATGGAGAAGGGAAGAGCTATAGGCCAACACAGACATTACTGAGATAGGAGATGAGAGTTGGTGCTAATAATATTCTATGGAGAGGGGAGGAGCTAGAGGCCGACACAGACATTACTGAGAGGCGGGCCACAGTCTTACTGAGTGACTGGGCTGTGGGCGAAGTTTCACTGTTTTTCACAGCCCAGCCAGCGTCACAGCTCAGCACCTCCCTGCTCCATCCTCCTTCACAGTAGAGCGTGCAAACAGGAGCGACACTGGGCTGTGACGCAGAGTAAAACGCCTCCCAAAGCCCAGTGACTCATGGAGACTGGAGCCGGTTGCGGTGATGTCAGGTCAACAGGAAGTTGACGTGACATCACCGGATCCCAGAGGTCATGGAGCCCGGGGATCAGGCGATGGAGAAAAGCAGTCCGCAATAGCGCCGCTCACAGGCAGTGTTGGCAACTCAAGGTATTTGAGAGAAACCTTGTTTCTCAACATAATATCGATGTGGCCAATAATGAATATGGGTGAACCACTTCTTTATGGCCAAAGGTGGAGGAGGTGGGGGCTGGGGGTCTTAAAAGAAACAATGCAGATCTGTTTTATCAAGATTATTAATAACTAATACTCTCATTATTATACTAATATTTAATATATATTTTTTAAATCAATATAAAATAAGGCCAATCGAGAGAGGGGGTTGGGGGTCTTGATAGACAGTGCGGATCTATTTTTTAAAGATTTTTAATAAGCAACATCCTTATTATTATACTAATTTTTTTTAACTATATATTTAAATCAATATAACATAAGGCCAAGGGTGGAGGAGGAATGGGGGGGGGGGGAGTTGGGGGTCTTAAGAGAGACAGCTCAGATCAATTGTTTAAAAGTTTTTAAGAAGTAACGCTCTCATTATTGTACTAAATAATTTTTTTAAATATATTTTTTTATTTTTAAATATATAGAAATTAAGGCCAATTGTGGAAGGGGGCCTAGGGGCACTAATTCTGGACCATTTCTTATATATACAGTACAGACGAAAAGTTTGGACACACCTTCTCATTCAAAGAGTTTTCTTTATTCTCATGACTGAAAATTGTAGATTCACATTGAAGGCATCAAAACTATGAATTAACACATGTGGAATGAAATACTTAACAAAAAAGTGTGAAACAACTGAAAATATGTCTTATATTCTAGGTTCTTCAAAGTAGCCACCTTTGGTTTGATTGCTGCTTTGCACACTCTTGGCGTTCTCTTGATGAGCTTCAAGAGGTAGTCACCGGAAATGGTTCTCACTTCCCAGGTGTGCCCTGTCAGGTTTAATAAGTGGAATTTCTTGCCTTATAAATGGGGTTGGGACCATCAGTTGTGTTGCACAGACGTCTTTGGGATACACAGCTGATAGTCCTACTGAATAGACTGTTAGAATTTGTGTTATGGCAAGAAAAAAGCAGCTAAGTAAAGAAAAACGAGTGGCCATCATTACTTTAAGAAATGAGGGTCAGTCATTCCATAAAATTGGGAAAACTTTGAAAGTGTCCCCAAGTGCAGTGCCAAAAACCATCAAATGCTACAAAGAAACTGGCTCACAAGAGGACCGCCCCAGGAAAGGAAGACCAAGAGTCACCTCTGCTGCGGAGGATAAGTTTATCCGAGTCACCAGCCTCAGAAATCGCAGGTTAACAGCAGCTCAGATTAGAGACCAGGTCAATGCCACACAGAGTTCTAGCAGCAGACACATCTCTAGAACAACTGTTAAGAGGAGACTTTGTGCAGCAGGCCTTCATGGTAAAATAATTGCTAGGAAACTACTGGTAAGGACAGGCAAAAAGCAGAAGAGACTTGTTTGGGCTAAAGAACACAAGGAATGGACATAAGACCAGTGGAAATTTGTGCTTTGGTCTGATGAGTCCAAATTTTAGATCTTTGGATCCAACCACCGTGTCTTTGTGCGACGCAGAAAAGGTAAACGGATGGACTCTACATGGCTGGTTCCCACCGTGAAGCATGGAGGAGGAGGTGTGATGGTGTGGGGGGGCTTTGCTGGTGAAACTGTTGGGAATTTATTCAAAATTGCAGGCATACAGAACCAGCATGGCTACCACAGCATCTTGCAGCGGCATGCTATTCCATCCGGTTTGCGTTTAGTTGGACCATCATTTATTTTTCAACAGGACAATGATCCCAAACACACCTCCAGGCTGTGTAAGGGCTATTTGACTAAGAAGGAGAGTGATGGGGTGCTACGCCAGATGACCTGGCCTCCACAGTCACCAGACCTGAACCCAATCGAGATGGTTTGGGGTGAGCGGGACCGCAGAGTGAAGGCAAAAGGGCCAACAAGTGCTAAGCATCTCTGGGAACTCCTTCAAGACTGTTGGAAGACCATTTCCGGTGACTACCTCTTGAAGCTCATCAAGAAAATGCCAAGAGTGTGCAAAGCAGTAATCAAAGCAAAAGGTGGCTACTGTGAAGAACCTAGAATATAAGACATATTTTCAGTTGTTTTACACTTTTTCTTGTTAAGTATTTCATTCCACATGTGTTAATTCATAGTTTTGATGCCTTCAATGTGAATCTACAATTTTCAGAGTCGTGAAAATGAAGAAAACCCATTGAATGAGAAGGTGTGTCCAAACGTTTGGTCTGCACTGTGTATATATATATATATATATATATATATATATATATATATATATATATATATATATATATATATATATATATATATATATATATATATATATATAAATATTTATTTTATATTTTTTTTTACTTATTTTTTTTTTTAAGGACATGTTAATTTGTGTCTAGGATTCAAGTCTGTTCTGAAAAATTAACGGTCAGCCAGCATTAACATAAAAAAAAATTGGAAAGTTTTATTTATGCAAGACTAGGCCTGATGGGGGCGAGTGGTGGGGGTCTGCATTGTGTCAAGGCTGAGAAGTACAGTTAGGGTATATTTGATGTAAACTGGTTGACATTTTAATTTAAACGTATTCTGAACAGATGCCCGTGGCACACGGCTCAATGGACGGTTGTTAGGTTTGGCGTAAAAACACTTTGCCATATTAGGCCATCGGGCCGGGAGCCAGGCAATCAGCGGAGCCGGCCTTCTACATTTCAGCTCAGACTTCAGTTTTCACTCTCTGTAAACCTGTAAGACATGGATCCGAAATATCAATGACCTGCCCACCGGTGAATCAGCGCTGCTGCGCTATAGTCTCCTCATTTATGATCGTTTGCGTGGTGCCGTCATATAGCCATAAACTCCTAATTATACAGGACGTGGGCAGAGAGCCAGCTACGGTAATCAGGCTGGTGGCGTAGATCGTGTCGGAGAATGCCTGAATGAAAGCCTTGTGTAAATCCAGATTTAATAACCTTTCAGGTTTAATCTACATAAGAAAAATCTGTAAATGGAAATTATTTGTATTACTAAAAAAAACCAATAAAATTCTAAAAAATTTTAAATTTTAAAAAATGTTTTCAAAATATTATTTATTATTCCGGTTGTTTTTAACCTTTCAGGTTTAATCTACATAAAAAAAATCTGTAACTTTAATTTTTTTTAATTATTTCATGTGGGTATTTTTGTTTTTTGTTGTTTTTTTTAAAATTCTAAACATTTTTAAATTCGAAATATTTAAAAAAAAAGTAATTTTAATTCTTGTTTTTAACCTTTTCAGGTTTAATCTCCATAAGAAAAATCTGTAAATGTAATTTTTTAATTCCTTTATTTCTATTAAAAAAAAAAACAAACAATAAAATTCTAAACATTTTTAAATTTAAAAAAAAATTCAAAATATTATTAATCCGGTTGTTTTTAACCTTTCAGGTTTAGTCTACATAAGAAAAATCTGTAAATGTAATTTTTTTTAATTCCTTTATTTGTATTACAAAAAAACCCCAATAAAATTCCAAACCTTTTTAAATTTAAAAAAAAATTCAAATATTATTCATTATTTCGGTTGTTTTTTAACCTTTTCAGGTTTAATCTACATAAGAAAAATCTGTAAATGTATTTTTTTTAATTACTTTATTTGTATCACAAAAAAAAACAAACAATACAATTCTAAACATTTTTGAATTTTACATTTTTTTTTCAAAATATTATTATTCCGGTTAAACCCATAAAATTCTAAGCATTTTTAAATTTTAAATATTTTTTTAAGAAAATAATTGTACCAATTGTTTTTTTTTTTATTTATTTATTTATTTTTTTAAATCAGGTTCATTTTTATTAGCCAATAAAAGTATGTTTTTAACCTTTCAGGTTTGATTTACATAAAAAGATCAGTAAATGTAATTTTTTTAAACTATTTCATTTGTTTTTGGTTTTTTTCTTTAAAAAACACAACATTCTAAACATTTTTAAATTTGAAATATTCTTTAAAAAATAATAATTATACAGGTTGTTTTTAACCACCTTACAAGTTTAATATATATAAGAAAAATCTGTAAATGTAAATTTATTAATTATTTAATTTGTTTAAAAAAAACCTTTAAAAACATGAAATTCTAAACATTTTTACATTTGAAATATTCTTTAAAAAAATAATAATTATACCGGTTGTTTTTAACCTTTCAAGTTTAAGCCATATAAGAAAAATCTGTAAATGTATTAATTATTTAATGTGTTTAAAAAAAAACCTTAATAACATAAAATTCTAAACATTTTTTAATTTGAAGTATTCTTTTAAAAAATGAATTATACCATTTTTTTTTAAACCTTTCAGGTTTAATCTATATAAGATAGATCTACAAATGTATTTTTTTTATTATTTCATGTGTAATAAAAAGGAAACCAAACATAAAATTCTAAATATTTTTAAATTTGAATTTTTTTATTTAAATAATTTTTGGAATCCGTTCTCCTCTGTCAGGAATTTAACCTAAGTGCCTAATATTTGATGGCCAGCGAATAAACCTGCAATTTCGGAAGGAACGGTTGGTCATCTAGTTTTAAATGTTTTGTCTCTGAAAGAAGAATCGGGCTTTATGGATTTCGACGTGCCCTATCCTTTCTTCTCATGGGAGATTGGCTTTGGCTCTGCCCACTGGGAAAATATTCACTGTCAGCCAGCCAAGTGAGATTTTTTTGGGGGTTAGGGACAGTTTGAAATGTATTGTCACCTTAAAGGGAGTCTACCACCAAAAAATGACTGTTCAAACCAAGCACAGGAACTTGGTACACCATTGCCATGGCCAAGTGGTTCAGTGCATCATCCCACCTACTATTTTCCATCTATTTCTGCCCTCTATTTCTTGAAAGACAACTTTGTTTTACAGAGAAAGAACCAAACCAGTTAGGTGGGAACTTATGCTTGGTTTGCACAGTCATTTTGTGCAGTCTAATCTACAGCAATCAAGTCCTTGCTGAACGTCACACTAATTTTCTTACAAAATAGGTAGAGGGCAAAATTGTATTGGGGCTCTTTAAGGGTCAAGGAAAGTAGATGGAGGGAGATATGTTATTGGGGCTCTTGAAGGGTCAAGGAAAGTAGGTAGAGAGCAAAACTTTATTGGGGCTCTTGTATGGTCAAGTTAAGTCGGTAGAGGGAGAAACTTTATTGGAGCTCTAGAAAAATCAAGGAGAGAAGGTAGAGAGCAAAACTTTATTGGGGCTGTAGAAGAGTCAAGGAAAGTAGGTATAGGGCGAAACTTTATTGGGTCTCTTGAAGGATCAGAGAAAGTAGGTAGAGGGTGAAATTTTATTGGGGCTCTTGAAGAGTAAAGAAAAGTAGGTGGAGAACGAAATTTTATTGGGGCTCTTGAATGGTCAAGGAATGTAGGTGAAGGGCGAAACTTTATTGGGGCTCTTTAAGGGGCAAGGAAAATAGCAAAACTTTATTGGGGCTCTTGCAGGGTCAACTTAAGTAGGTAGAGGGCAAAACCTTATTGGAGCTCTTGAAGGGTCAAGGAAAATAGGTAGAGGGTAAAACTTTATTAGGGCTTTTGAAGGGACTTGAAGGTCTAGAAACGTAGATGGAGGGTGAAACAAAAACCTGGTCCTTCTGTTCTGGATGGCAAAACCATCCACCATAATTCGAAGCCCAGTTTGATATTTGCCATTTTGTTAAGAAATTGAATATTTTAGGACCCCAATACACACTAGAGTAATGTTGGCCATACTAGTCGGTTTTTAGCAAGACCGGTCACCTATTTTTAATATATAGGGGCAATCGGACTGTCCCCAATAGATAATATTGGAGGAAAAAAGTATCGGGCATGGTGATTTTCCAATTTCTAATTCTCACGCACGCAGAGTTGAACTGACCGTGCATGTGTATGGGAGGGTCGCAAGTAGCTCTTGACCAAGGGAGTGTTCATCTGACAGTTATCTAAGGTTTACAACCACGTTAAGACCTAATCTCTCTTATGTCTTTGAATTTCTTGGACTTTTTATATTTTTAACGCTCAACTTTTTGAATTTTGAATCCCTGTTGAAGAGACTATAGTTTGACCATTCCGAAAACCATCGTAGCTCAACTTAGCGAACCAAAACCATTTCCAGCCTAATGACATGATTGACTACATAGGTAAGGATGGTTGACCTCGGGGAGATCAACATCCAACACCGCGGAGACACCATCACGTGTTTCAGTGACACTAGAACAAGACCCCCTGGCAAAATATGCAAAACAAGGAAGCCGCGGAGACACCATCACATGTTTCTTAACGCTGGCAGGAAACTAGCCAGGTCTTTCACCGGGAAGGAACAACCACGGGAAGGGCAGTCTCCGGTCAAGGAGACCACCTATGCCAAACATGGTATCCATCCACAGACAGCTGTTTCGGGGTATTTGCCCCTCATCAGTGTGGAGTAGGAAAATGGCTAGTGGGAGCAATGCCTAGTAGAAGACTACATAGGTAAGGATGGTTGACCTCGGGGAGATGACATGATTGAAACCATCAGTATGAATTGTACTTAACCCTTTGGCAAAGACAAAACTAAAATGTCCTGTTCCCCACTGCCCATACACCATTTAGATACTAGAGTCTTCTTTTGTGGTAGAGGAGTTTTTCGGTGTTTTAAGCCCTTCACAGTGTAAAGCTGGAGTGTCCTTGGGTAACCTTTGCTGAAGACAAGGGAAATAATAATTCAAGGCATAGTCTTCTAAAAACAATCAGATTCTTCAATTTTGAGAACAGTCTGAACTAGAAGCAGCGAAGTACAAATACTTCTGTACAGAAAAAAAATAAATTTGGGGATTTTCTTAAAAAGTAGGCTACGTGGCCGTAAGACTATATAATTAAAATGTAAAATAAAAAATAACTAAAAATATGCCAAATTAAAAGAAAAACATAAAAAGATCATGTAAAACCAGTGGATTCCGCTGTCAAATTCAATGTTTATATTTCCTAGTTAAGATAATACTTCGGAAAGAAATATTGCTCCACGCTGGAAGCTATAGGCCTGTGAGATTGTGCAGACACCATTCGGCTCATCTATATTTCAAACTTTTATTGCCGATTTTAAACTCTTTTAACTAACATAATTGACAAACACGAATATTAAATTGAGTCTCGTCTGTTCCGGCAATTTTACTCAGTTCTTCTGACGGCAAATTTGAGCAGTAGAGGTCCAAAAATGGAAATTTGTAAGCAAATAGAGCTCATCTGCAATACCAAATACCACCATAGAGAAGAGTGGCGCTGTCTTTCTAAAGTCTGGGTATCATAAGCAACATGTTGGGTTAAATTTGTCACGGGTGACAGACAGTCATGTGGTTTCAGGCCATAGAAGGTCACAGTTTTTGGCTGCGCAATATGCTCCCTGACTTTCCATTGTTTCTGCTGTTAGTATTCAGTGGTATAGGTAGCTTTCCTGCTGTATTCATCTCTCCCCTTTTGGACCCAGCAGGAGCTCGCTTTCCAGCCACCATCAGCATTCTCTTGGTGCTTATATACCCCTTCCTTCCTTTGGATTGGGACTGGTGATATTCTTCAGTTTATTCAAGCTATGGGTGCAAGCAGGTGGCTTGTACTCCTCTGTGGTATTGTTTCAGAAAGGTCTACCTGAGTCATCGTTGGATAAGTAGTTCATGCATATTCCCATTGTGTGTCCTCCTTGTATTTCCTGTACTTGTTTAGTGGGGTTGATGAAGAACTCATCCCATCTGTTCCCTATTTGGGGCCCAGCATTAGGGATACCTAGAGTCAGGTATCCGGCTTGGTGCATAGGTACGGAACCTATCTAGGGTGGTGAGGGACCTCAGGGCCCAGCACTAGTGATACCTAGGGTCAGGTATCCGGCTCGGCGCATAAGTGCGGAACTTATCTAGGGTGGTGAGGGATCTCAGGTCCCAGCACTAGGGATATCTAGGGTCAGGTATCCAGTTCGGCACATAGGTGTGGAGCCTATCTAGGGTGGTGAGGGATCTCAGGTCCCAGCACTAAGGATACCAAGGGTCAGGTATCCAGCTTGGCGCATAGGTGTGGAACCTATCTAGGGTGGTTAGGGACCTCAAAGCCCAGCACTAGGGATAACTAGGGTCAGGTATCCTGCTCGGCGCATAGGAGCGGAACCTATCTAGGGTGGTGAGAGACCCCAGGGACCAGTAGTAAGTTTTGGTCATGAGTCACCATCTCCCCTTTCCCTAAAAACAGGGTTTCCCTTACCTTTCACTATGCACTTGGTACTTCCTCGTAAATCATTCCTAATTTTTTTGACTTGCTATGTATCCCCACCATATAGTATTAGCGCTGTACCGATGACTGAGAGGTTATAAATATGTACACCCAATAATCTGTATTAGAAATGCAGCCGATTCCTCTAGTGTGATTATACCAAGTGGTCAAGCTGAAAAAGGCAATGATATCTTATTACTTGAGTGCTTAATGTCTCGCTTGGATCCATTTCATTGCCGTGTGGCTTTAGGCCAGGATTTAGAAAAATTTTTTTCTAGAGATGGAACCTGGCTAGAAACAACCTTTATGATCCAATTACATGGCTGACGATGAAGCTCTCCAGAGCTTGACTCCTCGGAGGTGACCTATTCATGTTCTATTCATGTTCTTTGTTGTGGTACAGAACCCAACTTACCAATTGTGGTCCATCATATGTTTTCTGCACAACTCAATCAAAGTTGAGCTTGGCGTTCCTTCATTAGAGCACAGGTTCGGTTTGCCACCATAAATTAGTTTACCGGTGCACTTAGATAGTTTGATGGACCTCACTAGTCCCCAGATTCAAAACCTCTGCTATAGACATTATTTTTGGAAGTTTAACCAAAAAGGTAAGGAAGCCCAGAGGGGAAACACTAATGAGAACCACAATGATCTGGAGATTTCTAATCTCTCTCCTTGTAATGAGCCCTAATAAATTGTCACGCTAGATACGAAGAAGTACCAAGCGAATGAGGAAAGGTATGGGAAGGGGACCCCTGCGTCTAGTGAAGGGGAAAATTGTGAAATCTTGACCCCTGACCAAACTTACAGCTAGTCCCTGGGGTCTCTCACCACCCTAGATAGGTTCCGCACCTTTGTGCCGAGCCGGATACCTGAGTGTTGTACCCTAAATTGGGCGGGATGAGCTCTTTGTCAACACCACTAAACACTAAAGGAGGACACATGGGGGAAAAAACATGAACTACTTATCCACAGATGACTCAGGCAGGAGTTCAGCAACAATACTACAGATGAGAGCAAGCCACCTGCTTGCAACCAGAGCTAGAATGAACTGAATAATATCACCAGCACCAGTCCAGGGAAGATGGGAGTATTTAAGCACCAAGAGAATACTTATGATCAGCAGCTGGGTAGAAGTTGAGCACCTGTTGTGTCCAAAAGGGAGAGAGATGTAAACCCAGCAGGAAATCCACCTATTACAATGAATACTGACAACAGGAACAATAGAAAGTCAGGGAGCATTTTACACAACAAAACACTGTGACCTTCTGTTGCCAGAAACCACATGACTGTCTGTGACATAAATATAATTTTCTAGTAAATTCTGGGACATCAGTATGACTTTATACCAAAAACATATCCTGACCAAGTAGTAAAGTAGTATATACATTGTCTAACCTCGCTCTCCTAATACTTAACCCAAATTTCTGAGGCTGGTGTTGAGATTTATAGTGTATTGGAATATGGGTGTGCCTTAAAAAAGCATGGGTGGGAAAAAGATTACCGCGGGGTGGGGTCATGTAGTTATAAACTCAATTTGATTAAGGTTCTGTAACCAATATATTGTTTTTCATTACAGCACTTTCTGTAAATAATATTGTCCCCTCATTACAATTGTTTTTATAGACTTTGTTACTATTGATTATTATACAATTTATGAGTAATTTCTATCTAGCCAATATTTCTTTATACCACCTTCCAAAAAATATCCTGAACAAGCAGTAGAGAAGGATAAGCATTGCATAATGTCACTCTCCTAATACTTAACCCAAATTTCTGAGGATGGTGTTGACTTTTAAAGTGTAATGGACTCTGAGTGTGGCATGGGTGTCTCGGTGATAAGGGAGAGTAGGGGACTCGGCTTCCTAGAGTGGCCCTCAGACTAGGAAGGCCCTAGCTATCACTTATCTCAGAGATACTTTTGAAGGTGAGGATGTCTGAGCCGCCAGCATGACCCTACTCCTGACCAGCCCTGATTTTATACCCCCTAGCTCTCTACCCTGAGAGAAGGCTGGGACAGGAAGGTGATAAAACCAACAGAGATAGACAAACGGGGGAAACCAAAACTCTATCTCACAGCACGCTCAAACAAAGGTATAACACAATACGAGGAAGATGACAAGAAGATTCCACAACAACTCCAAGCACCACGCAATATAATCACCAACATAATCTTACTTTCTTAATACTTAGCTCAAATGTCTGAGGATGGTGTTGACATCTAAAGTGTAATGAACTCTGGGTGTGGTTTTAGAAAGCATGGGTGGGGTAAAGAGTACCTCGGGGGTGGGGTCATGTAGAAATAGACCACAGCTGGCCTAGGGTTCGGCACCAATATATTGTTTTTTCATATAGCCCTGTCCGTAAATAATATTTGGCCGTCTTTACAATTGTTTTTATAGACTTTATTACTACTCATCACAATCCAATTTTCAAAGTAATTTCTGGCTCTCCAGTATGTCTTTATACCAGAGCCACCCCCCAAAAAAATATCCTTAACAAGCCGTAAAGAAGGATCAGGATTGCTGCTTTAAAATTGTATTACATTTGCCAGAGTTAAAACATGATAACATTTTATTTCATGAATGTTTATAAAATATATCGTTATGAAAGAGATTGTATTGTTTGCCAGAAAGTGATACCAATAAATTTAACAGATGTTTTCATTGAAACCTGGTAGTATAACGAGCCAAAGATATCTAGTCCAGACAGTCGTTTTGTGGGTTTAACCAATATTCTATAAAATAGGCTCAAGGTATATGTTAAAGGAGTCTGCAAGATGACCAAGTGGGGCAGGATGGGTGGTGGGGGCCAGTACTCGTACCATAGGCTTAAGTCATCATGGGTAAGTATTGTCTGATATGTTGCAGCACTAGGGTCAGGTTGCACCATAAGACTAGAGGATCCTCTAGTTGGCTAAGATTGTTTATGGTAGTAGACCTAAGGGTCCAAAAGAAGAAAACCCTACTTGAAGATGACTTTGGAGATGATTGTTAGGATCTCTTTCTAATTGTTTGATAACAAGATCCCTTTAAATTGTCTCTTCTGGTTGGCATAAGGAAATCCAGTTGTCTTCCAAGAACACATTTTTTCTTCTGGTGGACTCAAGGAAACCCAGTTGTCTTCAAAGAAGACATTTTTTCTTCCAGTTGGCCCAAGGAAACCCAGTTGCCCTCCAAGAAGACATTTTTTCTTCCGGTTGGCTCCAGGAAACCCAATTGCCCTCCAAGAAGACATTTTTTCTTCTGGTGGGCTCAAGAAAACCCAGTTGCCCTTCAAGAAGACATTTTTTCTTCTGGTGGGCTCAAGGAAACCCAGTTGCCCTCCAAGAAGACATTGTTTCTTCTGGTGGGCTCAAGGAAACCCAATTGCCCTCCAAGAAGACATTTTTTCTTTTGGTGGGCTCAAGAAAACCCAGTTGCCCTTCAAGAAGACATATTCTCTTCTGGTGGGCTCAAAGAAACCCAGTTGCTCTTCAAGAAGATATTTTTTTGTCTCCGTAAAAGGATACTCCAGTTTGGATAACCTACTCTCATAAACCCTACTGGAAAATTCTGGGTTAGTTGGGAGGTCCTATGTTCAGGATCTTCATCTCTTGGCCAGAATGATATTAAGAAGAAGATCTTACTCTCTGAAGGATCTTCCCCACCCTGCATTACACAAATAAACCATTGATTTGATTGGGTACTGTGTAATAATTAATTTCTCCACTGGAGGCGCTGCAAGGAAATTGCACACTTATGGCATGATTTTTGCAGATCACAACTGATCACTTGAGTTCCTCATAGGTAGAAGAAACTGTGTGATCATCTTGTTGTCCAGGGCCCTACTAAAAAGTAAAGATTGCCCAATGCAACTTCTTTGTTCAGGAAAAAAATATACACAAGTGGATAATCAACAGGTTTTCCGCATCTTCTTTGTTGAGAAGATTCATTAGTGAACAACCAACAGGTTGTCCATTGTTTCAACTTAGGCACAGAAATTTTCTAATCTCATCTTTCTAGAGATCTTTGGGTAGAACATGGAGGATAATTGCAGTCAACTCAACATTTTCGACTTTGAGTTGAAATATTTATGTAAATCTTTATTTTTTTTTATAAAGTACTAATTAGGCTTTACATGGACATCTTAAACCAAAACTACAGATCTTTCGTGAAGAATGGTCTTCAAGACCTAATAATATATCACCTCATTTGGAACAGTTAGTGGATTAGGATGTGTATTTTAGTAATTAGGGTACAGTTTGAAAGCATTAAGGTCAATGGTCTACCAATAGTTGCTAAACCTATTAGTAGAACATTGAACTATTGATATTTGAAAGGTCACCTCTGTTTCATTCCTCCTTGTTTCATTTGTGGTGGTTTCTTTTGTGAAAAAAAAGAAACAAAGTCAATGATCACTGTCAACTTTCACGGATAAAGGAATGAATGCCCATACGCGATCGTTCAGGTGTGAAGACAAGATGTGAGAAAACAAATAAAAGTTCTGTCATGTCTAAACATGCAACCTTCATGGCTGAAGGAGCAACCAGGAGCTTGTCTAGCCGGTGTTTGTTCATGCATCAATCTGATGTGTATCCGAAAGGGCAGTGGTCTACGCTAAAGCATTTTTCTATACGATCCTATTTTTTGGTAGATATGTTTGTAAAATACGCCTGGCTGGGTGTGTGGACTTGTGTAGTGTGGGTCGTACGCCCATGTAGGCCGCATGTTGCTGATAACTTTGGCTGGCCAGAACTGGATGACGACTCATTCCCACAAGGAGACCACCAGTTCAGTTCAAACAACAAAGCCTTACCTAACAATTGCTCATCAACAACTTTATCCACGAGATAGAGGGTACATAACTTCCCATACATTTTAGCAATGTGGAGCATGTTCAGACACACTTTCAATTCCATCTGCATTGTTTCTGTTCGTCCCAACACAACCCAGCCTAGCACCGCAGTCCAGTCCGCGACAGTCATTTTCCACTTCTCCATGTCTTATTCTCCTCGTAGAAGAGAGGTTGAGGAGGTTTTGGCAATATGACCAGAGTCAAGCTTTGAACTGTAGACGCTAAGGGAGACTTCACAACTTATCTCACATAGTCCATCTTGGCCTGTTACGTTCAGCTATAAGCTTTTCGGGGCCTTGCTACTAAAGTTTTGTCCTTAAGCCTAAAGGCCACTCTGTGGAAAGGTTGGTCTTCAGCCTCAACGTGGTCCATTTTCTGTGTCTCCGTCGGTATTTCAGGACACACTACCTCAGATCCAGTCTCATTTCTCCTTTTCTTGCCACAGGTCACCACTGCATGTGACTTGGTTGACTTTCAGACCTATGCTTATAACTGACGTTCTAGAAGGAAACCATGTCTTGCCCTATGAGCTAACCCCTCCCATTGTCGGCTGGTCCCAACACCTAACTATTTCTTACCCTATAATCTGAGGCCAATCTGTGGGAAGGTTGGTCTCCAGTCTCAACGCGGTCCGTTTTCTATGTCTCGGTCGGTATTTCAGGACACGCTACCTCAGATCCAGTCTCCTTTCTCCTTCTTTTGCCACAGGTCACCCACTGCTTGCGGCCTTGTTGACTTTCAGACCATAGGTCTGTTTTTGTCACACACTGGTTCATAACTGACGTTTTAGAAAGAAACCATCTCTTGCCCTATCAGCTAACCCCTCCCATTGTCGGCTAGTCCCAACACCTAACTATTTCTTACCCTATAGTCTGGGGCCACTCTGTGGGAAGCTTGGTCTCCAGTCTCAACGCGGTCCGCATTCTGTGTCTCGATTGGTACTTGAGGACACGCTACCTCAGATCCGGTCTCCTTTCTCCTCTTGCCACAGGTCACCCACTGCATGCGGCCTGGTTGTCTTTCAGACCATAGGTCCGTTTTTATCACACACTGGTTCATAACTGACGTTCTAGAAGGAAACCATCTCTTTCCCTATAAGCTAACCTAACTCTTCAGGGAAAGGAAACCAGTCCAGCTCCTTACACTCCGTAGAGCGAGGGACACTAACTCTTGTAACAACCACTTTGGTCAAGAGATTATCTCTTAATAAGATGAACCTCCTCTAATGACTCCGAATTCCCTAATAATCTGTATGATAGCCGGTTTAGGGTAGTGGGGATTAGAGTGGGCTTTAATGGTCACTAATTTGGTATTTAGTGACTCACATTCCCGCTCAGGATCTGGAGTGGTGTGATCGTCTGTGAAAGCTTTTTGTAGCATGTCAAAAATGGCCCTTATTGTATACTTAGCTTCCTTTTCATGGTTTAATAAACCTGAAGGTCTCAAATACGTCCCTAATTTGTTGGTTTTGGCAGAGGCGGACAATGTGATAATAGTTCCTTAGAATCAAAACAAGAGCTGGCGCGCGTTCAAGGAAAGTACGGCGTGTTTAGTCTTCTGATAAATGGGATTGTTTAGATTCTTTTTTGTTAAAGCCTTATTCTCGAAGATCATGAATAGGAAGATGAAGCGTGACTGAGGACCCCAATACTACTCACCCCAATACAGCCAATAATGCAGCATGGGTGGCATTTTCCTAGGGGGGGGCTCGAAAAATGTCACACCTACCCACACCCTGTTAAATGAGCCTTGTCATTCACATCTTCTTAGAGCATTGCAGTGAGTGGCCTCCAGGTGCTGCCTATGCAGAGCGCAGAAAAGAGAAGAAAACTCCAGCTTGCCTATGAATAAGGAGTTTTCTCCAAAACGCGTAAAGCGGGGCCCAATAGGTCCACATCATGGGTATACACATGTTTTTAATATGGTGTATGTGATGTTTCAATAAAGAAGACACAATTTTAAAAGGAATTTTGGTGCTGGACTTTTCTTCCCTTTTATGCTTCATATGGCTGACAAGCCTGGTCTGTGCACCTGTGGGTCTGCTGAATTGATGCTGAGCTACCCCTACCTTTTTCCAATACTTACTATGCAAAGCGAAGCAGTCGATATGAGTCTTTTATTAGCTACTGCTCTCTGCATAGGCAGTAACTGAGATGACAAAACTCTCAGTATAATAAAATGAGAATTCTCATCTCAGTTACTGCCTATGCACATATGTACAGTGTAGTAGCCAATGACAAAGTCACATAGGCTGCCCAAGTAGCACTGGGGATGACAAGAGGTTAGCAGTGAACGCACTTAATAGTAAATCAAATGGTCGCCAAGACTGGTCTGTGCACCTGTGGGTCTGCTGAATTGACGGTGAGCTTCTCCTACCTTTTCCCAATATTTAATATGCAGTGCGCAGCAGTCGATATGAGTCTTATATTAGCTACTGCTCTCTGCATAGGCAGTAAGTGAAATGACAAAGCTCTCAGTATAATAAAATGAGAATTCTCATCTCAGTTACTGCCTATGCACATATGTACAGTGTAGTAGCCAATGACAAAGTCATATAGACTGCATATGTAGCATTGGGGATGACAAGAGGTTAGCAGTGAATGCTTTTAATAGTAAATCAAATGGTCGCCAAGACTGGTCTGTGCACCTGTGGGTCTGCTGAATTGACGGTGAGCTTCCCCTAGCTTTTCCCAATACTTAATATGCAGAGCGCAGCAGTCGATATGAGTCTTTTATTAGCTACAGCTCTCTGCATTGGCAGTAAGTGAAATGACAAAGCTCTCAGTATAATAAAATGAGAATTCTCATCTCAATCACTGCCTATGCAGAGCGTAGTAGCTAATGACAAAGTCACATGGACTACATAAGTAGCATTGGGGATGACAAAAGGTGAGCAGCGAATAGACTTAATGGTAATTTAAATGGTTGCCTAGCCTGGTCTGTGTACCTGGGGGTCTGCTGAATTGACGGTGAGCTTCCCCTACCTTTTCCCAATACTTACTAGGCAGAGCGCAGCAGTTGATATAAGTCTTTTATTAGCTGCTGCTCTCTGCATAGGCAGCAACTGAGATGATAAAGCTCTCAGTATAATAAAATGAGCTTTCTCATCTCAGTCACTGCCTATGCACAGTGTAGTAGGCCATGGCAAAGTGACATAGACTGCATAATTAGCATTGGGGATGACAAGAAGTGATCAGTGAATGCACTTAATAGTAATTTAAGTCAGAATTGAAATATATGCAGTCCTATTTCTAACCCTAAAGGTGTATTCCCATCTATATGACCCTATCTCAATATGTAGTAGGTGTCATAATAATAAAATTAGCAAACACTCCCAATTAGAAATGTAGTATAGTTCTCCTGATTAGCTATGTCACTTACATCATGTGCAGGGCATTGCAGGACCTTAGGTATCCATGGTTACAGACCACAAACAAGCATTGTGTAGTCTGATCTTGCGGACAATAGCTATTTTCTTTCTTTTGAGGATGTTTTCTCATCTCATCCTCCAGGATCACACTCACACATGGCTGGTGTGGAGCCCGTAACCACGAAAACACATGAGTCTGCAGAAGAGCTGCATACACAAAACTGCATTAGTATTAGATTTGGCACTTCAGATTACCACAAACAAATTAACCTTTATCTATATTATTTTACAGTGCTAAGAAATCCCCTCCTTTATGTCTGCCTGCTGAGCAGCGTCTTCATCTGATATAGGAGAGGACCCGGGCCGGAGACTGCGATCTACAGCAACTCGGGTGAGAACGATTTACCTTTTTATTTTTAGCACTTGGAATTCATAAATTGGATTTTGATGATTTTGATAGCAACACTGACATTGTATAAATCCTAAATTACATCTATTCCAATCATCACAGATGATGAATAATCACTGATTGTGTGTAATAGATAAAAATGGCTGATAACAGAGATAAATAGATAGCAGGGGCGTAACTACCGCAGTCGCAGAGCTCCCACTGCGACAGGGCCCGCCTGCCCCAGCCTCTGATTCAGATGGGTGTGTGTCCAAGGGTACGCAACCAGCTGAAATACATCGCAGCACAGAGACCCGTTGGGTCCCTGCACTGTGATGTGGCAGCCGCCGATTAAGGCCATGAATATTCACTGCTCCTCACGCACACAATCCTGGGCACGGAGAGCAGAGAATTTGCTGAGAGCAGCCGTTGCTTTAAGTGGCCGCGCATGACACTGACGTCATGCGCTGCGCTGCTCACGCGCTAGTCAGTTGCGTCATGCCAGTGTTGTAGGAGGACGCCGTGGGACCGGGGGGAAGGTGAGTACAATCATTTATTTTAATTTATTTTTTACTGTGTGTGGGGGGCTATATACCAGCATGATAGAGGTATATAGCATGATGGGGGCTTTATACCAGGATGAGGGGCCTATATACCAGAATGAGGGGGCTGTATACCAGGATGAGGGGGCTATATACCAGAATGAGGGGCTGTATACTAGGAGGAGGGGGCTGTATACCAGGATGAGGGGGCTATATACCAGCATGAGGGAGGTATATAGCATGATGGGGGCTATATAACAGGATGAGGGTGGCTATATAGCATGATGGAGGCTATATACCAGAATGAGGCGGCTATATACTAGGATGGAGCGCCATATCCAAGGATGGGGACATGCTTGAACAGATACCAGGAATATGCTATATACCAGGATGAGGATATGATGGAGCAATATAAACCAGGATGGGGCCATATATATATGAGGATGGGCCATGATTGGGGAATATATACCAGGATGGGGCCATGATGGGGCCATATATATATGAGGATGGGCCATGATAGGGCCATATATATTATATGAGGATGGGGCCATGATGGAGCAATATAAACCAGGATGGGGCCATGATGCGGCCATATATATATGAGAATGGGACCATGATGGGGGAATATATACCAGGATGGGGCCATGATGGGGGAATATATACCAGGGTGGGCCAGGATGGGATCATACATATCAGGATATAGGCATGATGGGGCTCATACACCAGGATGGGGCCATGCTGTGAACATATACCAGGATGGGAGACATATTTACCAGGAAATGGCCTAGGATGGGGGACATTAGTACAGGATGGGGGATATAACTAAACAATGAAGGGGAAGGGGGGGCAACTTGTATGTCTTTATAGGATTTAGAATGCTACAATGGCCCATACATCTGACAAACACACGGGGGGGCCAGGCTCAAACTCTGCACTGGGGCCTATCAGACTCTAATCACTCCACTGATAGATAGATAGATAGATAGATAGATAGAGGGATAAATAGATAGAAGGATAGATAGATAGAGAGATAGATAGAGAGATAGAGGGATAGATGGATAGATAGATAGATAGATAGATAGAGGGATAGATAGATAGATAGAGGGATAGATAGATAGATAGATAGATAGATAGAGGGATAAATAGATAGATAGATAGATAGAGGGATAAATAGATAGATAGATAGATAGATAGATAGATAGATAGATAGATAGAGGGATAGATAGATAGAGGGATAGATAGATAGAGGGATAGATAGATAGAGGGAGAGATAGATAGAGGGATAGAGGGATAGATAGATAGATAGATAGATAGATAGATAGATAGATAGATAGATAGATAGATAGATAGATAGAGGGATAGAGGGATACATAGATAGAGGGATAGATAGATAGAAGGATAGATAGAGGGATAGATAGATGGATAGAGAGAGAGATAGATAGATAGAGGGATAGATAGATGGATAGAGAGAGAGATAGATAGATAGAGAGAGAGAGATAAGGATAGATAGATAGAGGGATAGATAGATAGAGGGATAGATAGATAGATAGAGGGATAGATAGAGGGATAGATAGACAGATAGAGGGATAGAGGGATAGATAGAGGGATAGATAGATAGATAGATAGATAGAGGGATATATGGATGGATGGATAGATAGGGATAGATAGAATCCTAGATAGATAGATAGATAGAGGGATAGATAGATAGATAGATAGAGGGATAGATAGAGGGATAGATAGATAGATAGATAGATAGATAGAGGGATATATGGATGGATGGATAGATAGGGATAGATAGAATCCTAGATAGATAGATAGATAGATAGATGGATAGATAGATAGAGGGATAAATAGATAGATAGATAGATAGAGGGATAGATAGATAGAGGGATAGATAGAGGGATAGATGGATAGATAGATAGATAGAGGGATAGATAGAGGGATAGATAGATAGATAGATAGATAGAGGGATAGATAGAGGGATAGATAGAGAGATATATAGATAGAGGGATAGATAGATAGAGGGATAGATAGAGAGATATATAGATATATAGATAGAGGGATATATGGATAGATGGATGGATGGATGGAATGATGGATGGATGGATAGAGGGATAGATAGAGGGATGGATGGATGGATGGCTTTATATGATAATCTTTGTTCGCGGGCACACCTCACATGGGGTGGATCTATTCTCCCTACATACCAGAGCGCTACAGAGAGCAGATCCCTCCTCATATGAATGGCTGCCATATGTAATATCAGAGCATGAGGTTTTCCATCTGAAGAAATGTCTCTTTTTTTAAGGTAAATGCTTTTACATTTTATTTTTAGGTATTTTACAACATGAAAGCGATTTTATATTCTAAACTTTGATTTAGAGCCGGTCGGACTTCTATCAGAGATTCCAAATAAATGAACTGTCACTGCCGGATTCCTGGCTTTTTACAAGAAGGCTAAGAGGGCACATAGCTCGCATAGTTCCTTCTGCGGGGCTCGGAGGCTGAGGCGCTGGAGCACCGCTCTCTGTGCACTGATCCAGCTTCTTACCATATAGTGAATTCTGCTTTTTTAATGCAATAGAAGACTTAAAGTATCTCTCTCCCTTTAGGGACGCCGACTTACTCACCGTGATGGCCGGATAACGTCCTCCCCCGCACTCCCCCAACCATTCACGGGTACTGTTGCCTCCTTCTCCTCCTGGGGCATGTGCACACAGCCCCGGTCTCCCAGGAGTGTGCTTAGGGTTGGCGCGCTATTTCCAGGAAATACCTTTCAGCCTATGCCTGAGAGGCACTGTGTATTTAAGGCACCTTCCCATTAGGGGAGGTGCCTGTGCAACATTTCCAGTTAGTCAGTGTCTTGTCTGTCTAACTAGTTGTCAGGTTCTGTTACCTCTGTGTCAGTCACCTGTACCTGAGTCTGCCTTCTCATATCTATCTGTCCCTGCCGTGCCCACCATACCTATCCATACCCGCCTGCCTGTCTGCCTGTGACGCCTGCCCAGAACCACAGTCCCAGGATGGCTGATATGGACAGGATAGAGGAAAGCTGCTCACTAAGCAGGATCCCGAGAACCCTGAAACCCTTTAACCCCAATACGGGGATTTGGAATTTCTACAGGGCCCCGGAGATCACTGAGTCCAAGAAGAGTAGTTGACAGACAGGAGATACAGAAAAGGGACAAAATCGTCAGACAAGGGCGTAGTCAGGAAATCAGGCAGAGGTCAAAAGATGTCAGTGAGGTACAAAAACAGCAGACAGGAGAGTAGTCAGAGAGCAGGCAGGGGTCAAAACAGGAATCAATATCCAGAGCAGGGAGAACCAGACACTAGAAGGAATACAAAACTATATCTGGCAGTGGTCAGCAGACAGGAGGGGGAATTAGAAGGGTGTGGTGTCTTCCCGTTGGCTTTAGCTGAATGATGCCACCTACAGTCAACCAGTGGTAATGCAGGGAAGCCCAGCTTAGTGGATCAGCGGAGCCTGCGCCCACCAGAGCCATTGGCACCAACTCCTCTCCTATCACCAGCACATTTCGTGGCGGGAATACAGCGGCGTCTGGTGACCAAAGCAGAGGTCGCAGGAGCGGACTCCGGTGAGGACGTGACACTGCCCTAGCCATCCCACCGGTACCTACCTGCATCCGTGTCGGTTACTTGTCCCGGTCACTGCCATCGGAGTGGTACTTGGCATTACCGCACGGTAGGCGCTTAGTTAAGCTCCTCCCACTAAAGG
Organism: Anomaloglossus baeobatrachus; assembly: GCF_048569485.1. Lineage (NCBI taxonomy): Eukaryota > Metazoa > Chordata > Amphibia > Anura > Aromobatidae > Anomaloglossus > Anomaloglossus baeobatrachus. The sequence goes on along the minus strand of NC_134356.1, from coordinate 35,527,154 downwards.
GTACGCCCGGGACACCCCCCTGTGGGCCAATGGGTCTACTAATCCCGCTCTATGCCCCTACAGCGACCATGAGTGTTACAGCCAGGTCCTCATGTTGTATAAAAAGAAAAATATTTTCCCCCATCGGCGGCGTACACGACATGTGGTATTAATCTACACTTTGTTTACACAATGTTTTTTTCCCTTTTGACCTGGATACATGTTGTTGCTATTAAAACTTTTACCATATTTGCCTCTTATGTTCCGATATAACTGATGTGATAGGTAAAAGACCAAAAAATGTATCTTCCCAACCCCCCCCCCCCCACAATCATATTAACACCGTCTCCTCCTCCCGAGGGTTTGCTGGTGATGCTTAGTTCCGGACAGCTGTCATTATGGTCCCTGATTGTTGTTTTTCCTTTGTTTTTTGTTTTTTTTTGCTCTTGTTTATAAGAACATCAAAAGATGCAACAAAGCGTGAAAAAAATCTCAAATCCCGTCAAACATAAAACATTCCCCAAAGCACTAGTGAAAATAATCGTAGACGAGGGAGTTTTTCCTCCGAAAAAAAAGAGGCTGTGATTGTCATCTATTTGGCACGACGGCGCAACGTCATAAAAATGATGGAGTGATGGGGATTTTTTAATGTTTTTTTTTCTTCTCTCACCAGTCGAGACTTTATCTCCATTGTAGAATAAATAAATAGAGGATTGTGTGAGAAACGGCGCATCGAGGATGACGGCCAATCAATAACTGACTGTAATATGTAATGGCGGGAGGTGAACCATAGTTCCCAGCACTCGGCTCAGACGAAAGAGACAAAGGCCGGGATTCTTCTCACAGTCAAGAGTTTCTCAAGACTTAGAGGGATGATCTCGTGTATTTATATAGATTTGCATACTGTGGGGCCCATTATTCTGTATGGAGGACTATATGGGGCCCATTATTCTGTATGGAGGGACTATGTGCGGCCCATTATTCTGTATGGAGGGCTATGTGGGGCCATTATTCTGTATGGAGGGACTATGTGGGGCCCATTATTCTGTATGGAGGGCTATGTGGGGCCCATTATTCTGTATGGAGGGACTATGTGGGGCCCATTATTCTGTATGGAGGGCTATGTGGGGCCATTATTCTGTATGGAGGGCTATGTGGGGCCCATTATTCTGTATGGAGGGCTATGTGGGGCCCATTATTCTGTATGGAGGGCTATGTGGGGCCCATTATTCTGTATGGAGGGACTATGTGGGGCCCATTATTCTGTATGGAGGGCTATGTGGGGCCCATTATTCTGTATGGAGGGCTATGTGGGGCCCATTATTCTGTATGGAGGGACTATGTGGGGCCCATTATTCTGTATGGAGGGCTATGTGGGGCCCATTATTCTGTATGGAGGACTATGTGGGGCCATTATTCTGTATGGAGGGCTATGTGGGGTCCATTATTCTGTATGGAGGGCTATGTGGGGCCATTATTCTGTATGGAGGGCTATGTGGGGCCCATTATTCTGTATGGAGGGCTATGTGGGGCCCATTATTCTGTATGGAGGACTATGTGGGGCCATTATTCTGTATGGAGGGCTATGTGGGGCCCATTATTCTGTATGGAGGGCTATGTGGGGCCCATTATTCTGTATGGAGGACTATGTGGGGCCCATTATTCTGTATAGAGGACTATGTGGGGCCATTATTCTGTATGGAGGGCTATGTGGGGCCCATTATTCTGTATGGAGGACTATGTGGGGCCCATTATTCTGTATGGAAGTCTATGTGGGGCCCATTATTCTGTATGGAAGGCTATGTGGGGCCCATTATTCTGTATGGAGGACTATGTGGGGCCCATTATTCTGTATAGAGGACTATGTGGGGCCATTATTCTGTATGGAGGGCTATGTGGGGCCCATTATTCTGTATGGAGGACTATGTGGGGCCCATTATTCTGTATGGAGGTCTATGTGGGGCCCATTATTCTGTATGGAGGGCTATGTGGGGCCCATTATTCTGTATGGAGGTCTATGTGGGGCCCATTATTCTGTATGGAGGGCTATGTGGGGCCCATTATTCTGTATGGAGGACTATGTGGGGCCCATTATTCTGTATGGAGGGCTATGTGGGGCCCATTATTCTGTATGGAGGGCTATGTGGGGCCCATTATTCTGTATGGAGGACTATGTGGGGCCCATTATTCTGTATGGAGGGCTATGTGGGGCCCATTATTCTGTATGGAGGGCTATGTGGGGCCCATTATTCTGTATGGAGGGCTATGTGGGGCCCATTATTCTGTATGGAGGGCTATGTGGGGCCCATTATTCTGTATGGAGGGCTATGTGGGGCCCATTATTCTGTATGGAGAGCTATGTGGGGTCCATTATTCTGTATGGAGGGCTATGTGGGGCCCATTATTCTGTATGGAGGGCTATGTGGGGCCCATTATTCTGTATGGAGGACTATGTGGGGCCCATTATTCTGTATGGAGGGCTATGTGGGGCCCATTATTCTGTATGGAGGGCTATGTGGGGCCCATTATTCTGTATGGAGGACTATGTGGGGCCCATTATTCTGTATGGAGGGCTATGTGGGGCCATTATTCTGTATGGAGGGCTATGTGGGGCCCATTATTCTGTATGGAGGGCTATGTGTGGCCCATTATTCTGTATGGAGGGCTATGTGGGGCCCATTATTCTGTATGGAGGGCTATGTGGGGCCCATTATTCTGTATGGAGGGATATGTGGGGCCCATTATTCTGTATGGAGGACTATGTGGAGCCCATTATTCTGTATGGAGGACTATGTGGGGCCCATTATTCTGTATGGAGGTCTATGTGGGGCCCATTATTCTGTATGGAGAGCTATGTGGGGTCCATTATTCTGTATGGAGGGCTATGTGGGGCCCATTATTCTGTATGGAGGACTATATGGGGCCCATTATTCTGTATGGAGGACTATATGGGGCCCATTATTCTGTATAGAGGACTATATGGGGTCATTATTCTGTATGGAGGGCTATGTGGGGTCATTATTCTGTATGGAGGGCTATGTGGGGTCATTATTCTGTATGGAGGGCTATGTGGTGCCCATTATTCTGTATGGAGGGCTATGTGGGGCCCATTATTCTGTATGGAGGACTATGTGGGGCCCATTATTCTGTATGGAGGGCTATGTGGGGCCCATTATTCTGTATGGAGGACTATGTGGGGCCCATTATTCTGTATGGAGGGCTATGTGTGGCCCATTATTCTGTATGGAGGGCTATGTGGGGCCCATTATTCTGTATGGAGGACTATGTGGGGCCCATTATTCTGTATGGAGGGCTATGTGGGGCCATTATTCTGTATGGAGGGCTATGTGGGGCCCATTATTCTGTATGGAGGGCTATGTGTGGCCCATTATTCTGTATGGAGGGCTATGTGGGGCCCATTATTCTGTATGGAGGGCTATGTGGGGCCCATTATTCTGTATGGAGGGATATGTGGGGCCCATTATTCTGTATGGAGGACTATGTGGAGCCCATTATTCTGTATGGAGGACTATGTGGGGCCCATTATTCTGTATGGAGGTCTATGTGGGGCCCATTATTCTGTATGGAGAGCTATGTGGGGTCCATTATTCTGTATGGAGGGCTATGTGGGGCCCATTATTCTGTATGGAGGACTATATGGGGCCCATTATTCTGTATGGAGGACTATATGGGGCCCATTATTCTGTATAGAGGACTATATGGGGTCATTATTCTGTATGGAGGGCTATGTGGGGTCATTATTCTGTATGGAGGGCTATGTGGGGTCATTATTCTGTATGGAGGGCTATGTGGTGCCCATTATTCTGTATGGAGGGCTATGTGGGGCCCATTATTCTGTATGGAGGGCTATGTGGGGCCCATTATTCTGTATGGAGGACTATATGGGGCCCATTATTCTGTATGGAGGACTATGTGGGGCCCATTATTCTGTATGGAGGGCTATGTGGGGCCCATTATTCTGTATGGAGGGCTATGTGGTGCCCATTATTCTGTATGGAGGGCTATGTGGGGCCCATTATTCTGTATGGAGGGCTATGTGGGGCCCATTATTCTGTATGGAGGACTATATGGGGCCCATTATTCTGTATGGAGGACTATGTGGGGCCCATTATTCTGTATGGAGGGCTATGTGGGGCCCATTATTCTGTATGGAGGGCTATGTGGGGCCCATTATTCTGTATGGAGGACTATGTGGGCCCATTATTCTGTATGGAGGACTATGTGGGGCCCATTATTCTGTATGGAGGGCTATGTGGGGCCCATTATTCTGTATGGAGGGCTATGTGGGGCCCATTATTCTGTATGGAGGACTATGTGGGGCCCATTATTCTGTATGGAGGGCTATGTGGTGCCCATTATTCTGTATGGAGGGCTATGTGGGGCCCATTATTCTGTATGGAGGACTATGTGGGGCCCATTATTCTGTATGGAGGGCTATGTGGGGCCCATTATTCTGTATGGAGGGCTATGTGGGGCCCATTATTCTGTATGGAGGACTATGTGGGGCCCATTATTCTGTATGGAGGGCTATGTGGTGCCCATTATTCTGTATGGAGGGCTATGTGGAGCACATTATTCTGTATGGAGGGCTATGTGGTGCCCATTATTCTGTATGGAGGGCTATGTGGGGCCCATTATTCTGTATGGAGGACTATGTGGGGCCCATTATTCTGTATGGAGGGCTATTTGAGGCCCATTATTCTGTATGGAGGGCTATGTGGGGCCCATTATTCTGTATGGAGGACTATGTGGGGCCCATTATTCTGTATAGAGGACTATGTGGGGCCATTATTCTGTATGGAGGGCTATGTGGGGCCCATTATTCTGTATGGAGGACTATGTGGGGCCCATTATTCTGTATGGAAGTCTATGTGGGGCCCATTATTCTGTATGGAGAGCTATGTGGGGTCCATTATTCTGTATGGAGGGCTATGTGGGGCCCATTATTCTGTATGGAGGACTATATGGGGCCCATTATTCTGTATGGAGGACTATATGGGGCCCATTATTCTGTATAGAGGACTATATGGGGTCATTATTCTGTATGGAGGGCTATGTGGGGTCATTATTCTGTATGGAGGGCTATGTGGGGTCATTATTCTGTATGGAGGGCTATGTGGTGCCCATTATTCTGTATGGAGGGCTATGTGGGGCCCATTATTCTGTATGGAGGACTATGTGGGGCCCATTATTCTGTATGGAGGGCTATGTGGGGCCCATTATTCTGTATGGAGGACTATGTGGGGCCCATTATTCTGTATGGAGGGCTATGTGTGGCCCATTATTCTGTATGGAGGGCTATGTGGGGCCCATTATTCTGTATGGAGGACTATGTGGGGCCCATTATTCTGTATGGAGGGCTATGTGGGGCCATTATTCTGTATGGAGGGCTATGTGGGGCCCATTATTCTGTATGGAGGGCTATGTGTGGCCCATTATTCTGTATGGAGGGCTATGTGGGGCCCATTATTCTGTATGGAGGGCTATGTGGGGCCCATTATTCTGTATGGAGGGATATGTGGGGCCCATTATTCTGTATGGAGGACTATGTGGAGCCCATTATTCTGTATGGAGGACTATGTGGGGCCCATTATTCTGTATGGAGGTCTATGTGGGGCCCATTATTCTGTATGGAGAGCTATGTGGGGTCCATTATTCTGTATGGAGGGCTATGTGGGGCCCATTATTCTGTATGGAGGACTATATGGGGCCCATTATTCTGTATGGAGGACTATATGGGGCCCATTATTCTGTATAGAGGACTATATGGGGTCATTATTCTGTATGGAGGGCTATGTGGGGTCATTATTCTGTATGGAGGGCTATGTGGGGTCATTATTCTGTATGGAGGGCTATGTGGTGCCCATTATTCTGTATGGAGGGCTATGTGGGGCCCATTATTCTGTATGGAGGGCTATGTGGGGCCCATTATTCTGTATGGAGGACTATATGGGGCCCATTATTCTGTATGGAGGACTATGTGGGGCCCATTATTCTGTATGGAGGGCTATGTGGGGCCCATTATTCTGTATGGAGGGCTATGTGGTGCCCATTATTCTGTATGGAGGGCTATGTGGGGCCCATTATTCTGTATGGAGGGCTATGTGGGGCCCATTATTCTGTATGGAGGACTATATGGGGCCCATTATTCTGTATGGAGGACTATGTGGGGCCCATTATTCTGTATGGAGGGCTATGTGGGGCCCATTATTCTGTATGGAGGGCTATGTGGGGCCCATTATTCTGTATGGAGGACTATGTGGGCCCATTATTCTGTATGGAGGACTATGTGGGGCCCATTATTCTGTATGGAGGGCTATGTGGGGCCCATTATTCTGTATGGAGGGCTATGTGGGGCCCATTATTCTGTATGGAGGACTATGTGGGGCCCATTATTCTGTATGGAGGGCTATGTGGTGCCCATTATTCTGTATGGAGGGCTATGTGGGGCCCATTATTCTGTATGGAGGACTATGTGGGGCCCATTATTCTGTATGGAGGGCTATGTGGGGCCCATTATTCTGTATGGAGGGCTATGTGGGGCCCATTATTCTGTATGGAGGACTATGTGGGGCCCATTATTCTGTATGGAGGGCTATGTGGTGCCCATTATTCTGTATGGAGGGCTATGTGGAGCACATTATTCTGTATGGAGGGCTATGTGGTGCCCATTATTCTGTATGGAGGGCTATGTGGGGCCCATTATTCTGTATGGAGGACTATGTGGGGCCCATTATTCTGTATGGAGGGCTATGTGGGGCCCATTATTCTGTATGGAGGGCTATGTGGAGCCCATTATTCTGTATGGAGGACTATGTGGGGCCCATTATTCTGTATGGAGGGCTATGTGGGGCCCATTATTCTGTATGGAGGACTATATGGGGCCCATTATTCTGTATAGAGGACTATATGGGGCCCATTATTCTGTATGGAGGGCTATGTGGGGCCCATTATTCTGTATGGAGGGCTATGTGGGGTCCATTATTCTGTATGGAGGGCTATGTGGGGCCCATTATTCTGTATAGAGGACTATGTGGGGCCCATTATTCTGTATGGAGGGCTATGTGGGGCCCATTATTCTATATGGAGGGCTATGTGGGGCCCATTATTCTGTATGGAGGGCTATGTGGGGCCCATTATTCTGTATGGAGAGCTATGTGGGCCATTATTCTGTATGGAGGGCTATGTGGGGCTCATTATTCTGTATGGAGGGCTATGTGGGGCCCATTATTCTGTATGGAGGACTATGTGGGGCCATTATTCTGTATGGAGGACTATGTGTGGCCCATTATTCTGTATGGAGGGCTATTTGAGGCACATTATTCTGTATGGAGGGCTATGTGGGGGCCATTATACTATACGGAAGGCTATGTGGGGCACATTATTCTGTATGGAGGGCTATGTGGGGTCCATTATTCTGTATGGAGGGCTATGTGTGGCACATTATTCTGTATGGAGGGCTATGTGGGGTCCATTATTCTGTATGGAGGGCTATGTGGGGCACATTATTCTGTATGGAGGACTATATGGGGCCCATTATTCTGTATGGAGGACTATATGGGGCCCATTATTCTGTATAGAGGACTATATGGGGTCATTATTCTGTATGGAGGGCTATGTGGGGTCATTATTCTGTATGGAGGGCTATGTGGGGTCATTATTCTGTATGGAGGGCTATGTGGGGTCATTATTCTGTATGGAGGGCTATGTGGTGCCCATTATTCTGTATGGAGGGCTATGTGGTGCCCATTATTCTGTATGGAGGGCTATGTGGAGCACATTATTCTGTATGGAGGGCTATGTGGGGTCCATTATTCTGCATGGAGGTCTATGTGGGGCTCATTATTCTGTATGGAGGGCTATGTGGGGCCCATTATTCTGTATGGAGGACTATATGGGGCCCATTATTCTGTATGGAGGACTATATGGGGCCCATTATTCTGTATAGAGGACTATATGGGGCCCATTATTCTGTATGGAGGGCTATGTGGGGCCCATTATTCTGTATGGAGGGCTATGTGGGGTCCATTATTCTGTATGGAGGACTATGTGGGGCTCATTATTCTGTATGGAGGGCTATGTGGGGTCCATTATTCTGTATGGAGGGCTATGTGGGGCCCATTATTCTGTATAGAGGACTATGTGGGGCCCATTATTCTGTATGGAGGGCTATGTGGGGCCAATTATTCTATATGGAGGGCTATGTGGGGCCCATTATTCTGTATGGAGGGCTATGTGGGGCCCATTATTCTGTATGGAGAGCTATGTGGGCCATTATTCTGTATGGAGGGCTATGTGGGGCTCATTATTCTGTATGGAGGGCTATGTGGGGCCCATTATTCTGTATGGAGGACTATGTGGGGCCATTATTCTGTATGGAGGACTATGTGTGGCCCATTATTCTGTATGGAGGGCTATGTGGGGCACATTATTCTGTATGGAGGGCTATGTGGGGCCCATTATTCTGTATGGAGGGCTATGTGGGGTCCATTATTCTGTATGGAGGACTATGTGTGGCCCATTATTCTGTATGGAGGGCTATGTGGGGCCCATTATTCTGTATGGAGGATTATGTGGGGCACATTATTCTGTGTGGAGGATTATGTGGGGCCATTATTCTGTATGGAGGGCTATGTGGGGCCCATTATTCTGTATGGAGGATTATGTGGGGCCATTATTCTGTATGGAGGGCTATGTGGGGCCCATTATTCTATATGGAGGACTATGTGGGGCCCATTATTCTGTATGGAGGGCTATGTGGGGCCTATTATTCTGTATGGAGGGCTATGTGGGGCCCATTATTCTGTATAGAGGACTATGTGGGGCCCATTATTCTGTATGGAGGGCTATGTGGGGCCCATTATTCTATATGGAGGGCTATGTGGGGCCCATTATTCTGTATGGAGGGCTATGTGGGGCCCATTATTCTGTATGGAGAGCTATGTGGGCCATTATTCTGTATGGAGGGCTATGTGGGGCTCATTATTCTGTATGGAGGGCTATGTGGGGCCCATTATTCTGTATGGAGGACTATGTGGGGCCATTATTCTGTATGGAGGACTATGTGTGGCCCATTATTCTGTATGGAGGGCTATTTGGGGCACATTATTCTGTATGGAGGGCTATGTGGGGGCCATTATACTATACGGAAGGCTATGTGGGGCACATTATTCTGTATGGAGGGCTATGTGGGGTCCATTATTCTGTATGGAGGGCTATGTGTGGCACATTATTCTGTATGGAGGGCTATGTGGGGTCCATTATTCTGTATGGAGGGCTATGTGGGGCACATTATTCTGTATGGAGGACTATATGGGGCCCATTATTCTGTATGGAGGACTATATGGGGCCCATTATTCTGTATAGAGGACTATATGGGGTCATTATTCTGTATGGAGGGCTATGTGGGGTCATTATTCTGTATGGAGGGCTATGTGGGGTCATTATTCTGTATGGAGGGCTATGTGGGGTCATTATTCTGTATGGAGGGCTATGTGGTGCCCATTATTCTGTATGGAGGGCTATGTGGTGCCCATTATTCTGTATGGAGGGCTATGTGGAGCACATTATTCTGTATGGAGGGCTATGTGGGGTCCATTATTCTGTATGGAGGTCTATGTGGGGCTCATTATTCTGTATGGAGGGCTATGTGGGGCCCATTATTCTGTATGGAGGACTATATGGGGCCCATTATTCTGTATAGAGGACTATATGGGGCCCATTATTCTGTATGGAGGGCTATGTGGGGCCCATTATTCTGTATGGAGGGCTATGTGGGGTCCATTATTCTGTATGGAGGACTATGTGGGGCTCATTATTCTGTATGGAGGGCTATGTGGGGTCCATTATTCTGTATGGAGGGCTATGTGGGGCCCATTATTCTGTATAGAGGACTATGTGGGGCCCATTATTCTGTATGGAGGGCTATGTGGGGCCCATTATTCTATATGGAGGGCTATGTGGGGCCCATTATTCTGTATGGAGGGCTATGTGGGGCCCATTATTCTGTATGGAGAGCTATGTGGGCCATTATTCTGTATGGAGGGCTATGTGGGGCTCATTATTCTGTATGGAGGGCTATGTGGGGCCCATTATTCTGTATGGAGGACTATGTGGGGCTATTATTCTGTATGGAGGACTATGTGTGGCCCATTATTCTGTATGGAGGGCTATGTGGGGCACATTATTCTGTATGGAGGGCTATGTGGGGCCCATTATTCTGTATGGAGGGCTATGTGGGGTCCATTATTCTGTATGGAGGACTATGTGTGGCCCATTATTCTGTATGGAGGGCTATGTGGGGCCCATTATTCTGTATGGAGGATTATGTGGGGCACATTATTCTGTGTGGAGGATTATGTGGGGCCATTATTCTGTATGGAGGGCTATGTGGGGCCCATTATTCTGTATGGAGGATTATGTGGGGCCATTATTCTGTATGGAGGGCTATGTGGGGCCCATTATTCTATATGGAGGACTATGTGGGGCCCATTATTCTGTATGGAGGGCTATGTGGGGCCTATTATTCTGTATGGAGGGCTATGTGGGGCCCATTATTCTGTATGGAGGGCTATGTGGGGTCCATTATTCTGTATGGAGGACTATGTGGGGCTCATTATTCTGTATGGAGGGCTATGTGGGGTCCATTATTCTGTATGGAGGGCTATGTGGGGCCCATTATTCTGTATGGAGGGCTATGTGGGGCCATTATTCTGTATGGAGGGCTATATGGGGTCCATTATTCTGTATGGAGGACTATATGGGGCCCATTATTCTGTGTGGAGGACTATATGGGGCCCATTATTCTGTATGGAGGGCTATGTGGGGCCCATTATTCTGTATGGAGGGCTATGTGGGGTCCATTATTCTGTATGGAGGGCTATGTGGGGCCCATTATTCTGTATAGAGGACTATGTGGGGCCCATTATTCTGTATGGAGGGCTATGTGGGGCCCATTATTCTGTATGGAGAGCTATGTGGGCCATTATTCTGTATGGATGACTATGTGGGGCTCATTATTCTGTATGGAGGGCTATGTGGGGCCCATTATTCTGTATGGAGGACTATGTGGGGCCATTATTCTGTATGGAGGACTATGTGTGGCCCATTATTCTGTATGGAGGGCTATGTGGGGCACATTATTCTGTATGGAGGGCTATGTGGGGCCATTATTCTGTATGGAGGGCTATGTGGGGCCCATTATTCTATATGGAGGACTATGTGGGGCCCATTATTCTGTATGGAGGGCTATGTGGGGCCTATTATTCTGTATGGAGGGCTATGTGGGGCCCATTATTCTGTATGGAGGGCTATGTGGGGTCCATTATTCTGTATGGAGGACTATGTGGGGCTCATTATTCTGTATGGAGGGCTATGTGGGGTCCATTATTCTGTATGGAGGGCTATGTGGGGCCCATTATTCTGTATGGAGGGTTATGTGGGGCACATTATTCTGTATGGAGGACTATGTGGGGCACATTATTCTGTATGGAGGGCTATGTGGGGCCCATTATTCTGTATGGAGGGCTATGTGGGGCACATTATTCTGTATGGAGGACTATGTGGGGCACATTATTCTGTATGGAGGGCTATGTGGGGCCCATTATTCTGTATGGAGGACTATGTGGGGCACATTATTCTGTATGGAGGGCTATGTGGGGCCATTATTCTGTATGGAGGGCTATGTGGGGCCCATTATTCTATATGGAGGACTATGTGGGGCCCATTATTCTGTATGGAGGGCTATGTGGGGCCCATTATTCTGTATAGAGGACTATATGGGGCCCATTATTCTGTATGGAGGGCTATGTGGGGCACATTATTCTGTATGGAGGGCTAAGTGGGGCCCATTATTCTGTATGGAGGGCTATGTGGGGCCCATTATTCTGTATAGAGGACTATATGGGGCCCATTATTCTGTATGGAGGGCTATGTGGGGCACATTATTCTGTATGGAGGACTGTGTGGGGCCCATTATTCTGTATGGAGGGCTATGTGGAGCCCATTATTCTGTATGGAGGGCTATGTGGGGCACATTATTCTGTATGGAGGACTATGTGGGGTCATTATTCTGTATGGAGGGCTATGTGGGGCCCATTATTCTGTATGGAGAGCTATGTGGGGCCTATTATTCTGTATGGAGGACTATGTGGGGCCCATTATTCTGTATGGAGGGCTATGTGTGGTCATTATTCTGTATGGAGGTCTATGTGGGGCCCATTATTCTGTATGGAGGTCTATGTGGGGCCTATTATTCTGTATGGAGGGCTATGTGGGGCCCATTATTCTGTATGGAGGGCTATGTGGGGTCCATTATTCTGTATGGAGGACTATGTGGGGCTCATTATTCTGTATGGAGGGCTATGTGGGGTCCATTATTCTGTATGGAGGGCTATGTGGGGCCCATTATTCTGTATGGAGGGTTATGTGGGGCACATTATTCTGTATGGAGGACTATGTGGGGCACATTATTCTGTATGGAGGGCTATGTGGGGCCCATTATTCTGTATGGAGGGCTATGTGGGGCACATTATTCTGTATGGAGGGCTATGTGGGGCCCATTATTCTGTATGGAGGACTATGTGGGGCCCATTATTCTGTATAGAGGACTATATGGGGCCCATTATTCTGTATGGAGGGCTATGTGGGGCACATTATTCTGTATGGAGGACTGTGTGGGGCCCATTATTCTGTATGGAGGGCTATGTGGAGCCCATTATTCTGTATGGAGGGCTATGTGGGGCACATTATTCTGTATGGAGGACTATGTGGGGTCATTATTCTGTATGGAGGGCTATGTGGGGCCCATTATTCTGTATGGAGAGCTATGTGGGGCCTATTATTCTGTATGGAGGTCTATGTGGGGCCCATTATTCTGTATGGAGGTCTATGTGGGGCCCATTATTCTGTATGGAGGGCTATGTGGGGTCATTATTCTGTATGGAGGTCTATGTGGAGCCCATTATTCTGTATGGAGGGCTATGTGGGGCACATTATTCTGTATGGAGGGCTATGTGGGGCTCATTATCCTGTATGGAGGACTATGTGGGGCCCATTATTCTGTATGGAGGACTATGTGGGGCCCATTATTCTGTATGGAGGGCTATGTGGGGTCCATTATTCTGTATGGAGGGCTATGTGGGGCCCATTATTCTGTATGGAGGACTATGTGAGGTCCATTATTCTGTATGGAGAGCTATGTGGGGCCATTATTCTGTATGGAGGGCTATGTGGGGCCCATTATTCTGTATGGAGGACTATGTGAGGTCCATTATTCTGTATGGAAGGCTATGTGGGGTCCATTATTCTGTATGGAGGTCTATGTGGTGCCCATTATTCTGTATGGAGGATTATGTGGGGCCCATTATTCTGTATGGAGGGCTATGTGGGGTCCATTATTCTGTATGGAGGGCTATGTGGGGTCCATTATTCTGTATGGTGGGCTATGTGGGGCCCATTATTCTGTATGGAGGGCTATGTGGGGCCCATTATTCTGTATGGAAGGCTATGTGGGGCCCATTATTCTGTATGGAGGTCTATGTGGTGCCCATTATTCTGTATGGAGGACTATGAGGGGCCCGAGACTAGGTTGGCCCACAACTTTGTCCAAGTTTTAACTTTGGCCCTCTGTGCGTTTGAGTTTGATATCCCTGGTCTAATCGGTATGGAGGGCCTCCGGACTCTTCACTGATGGTCAAGCAGTCTGAATTTTAAGCTGCTGCCAGAGATGTTTTAGTAGCCATCTAGCACCCGGAAAAGCTCTTTTTTAATATTGAATTGCCCTATCTCTGCTCTGCAGACTCATAGACCAGTATCATAGGAAGTTGGTTAAGTTATTCAAAGAGTGACGGAAACAAGATTACCCAAAAAAAACCTTACACCGTCATGAGTACATGCAAACTCCATGTACACTACACTAGTCATATAAAATACGTGACCCCTGTCCTGTTCTGGAGGCCCTCCATAACACCCTCAAATCCAATCAGTTGGATATTTTTGTGACCTGGCACCGGATGCATATGGAGCCAGTTATCAGGCAGCTGTATAGGCAGGAACTTTAAGTAGGAACGAGTCTTCCTCCATTATTGCATTTGCATGTATTCTTTCTTGTCTATCTTTGGTATTTTACACCTATTATTCATTTTGTGCCCAATTCTTGTAGTTTGTGTTGCGGACGGGGGTCGGGCCGCTGCAGGGGCTGCTCGGATGCGGGTTCGTTATTGCGGCCCGAGTCGTGGCCGGACCCGGGCTCGTACAGCCGTCCGTCCTCACAACCGTAGGATTGGGGTATTTACAGGGGAATAGTCTGTCAGTGACGCCACCTGTGGGCGGCGGTGAGAGTTGGTAGCACCGACGCTTCCTGGTGGAATCCCCTCCACGGGTAGGGGAGGTGTAGTTCCGGTGTCCAGGTGTACGGGAGTGATGGCTGTGGAGAGGGTCATGCAGGGTTGGACCGGGGATGGATGGTGTACTCACAGTTCGAAAGAATTGCACACAGAGTCCAGTGGTAAACCAAATTGCCAGTGACCGGTTGCCTCCGGCGGGTGTATTCGGGTCCCACACCCTGGTACAGCAAACAGGGGTCCCTTCCTCCTGCACTCAGTGTTTGTGTCTTCAATAGGAACGGGGAAGTCCACTCCCGGTAGTTTGTATGTTGGGAGCTGTGGCCCGCGAAATCTGACCCTTGGGATCTCTGTGGGTTCTGGCGGGCACCCTATCCCCCGCGTTGGGCTTCCGTTTCGCTCTCTGGGCTTACTGTGGAACAAGGCCTGAAACCTTGTCCCCGGCTGGTCAATTGACAAGGGGCTTGAAACCTTCCTCGCCCTAGGGTCCAGGCACCCCGTCTGTGCACGACCTCCGGACTGGATTCCCGCTGTCGGCACCGGCGGGCTACAACCCTGCCCCGGTCCACTTTAGGTCTCCCACGACCGGATATCCGTCTCCTGTGGTCCTGCTCACTTGTTTTTTTTTTTCTTATGTTCGCCATTGTTGTCGAAATTTGGGATTTCATCAGTTGCAACTTTTAAAAAGTTGCGAAAGTTTGTGCGCATTTACTCCGTTCCTCTCCCCTTTTGTAGTGTTTTTGGCGACTTTATAGCCCAAAATACGTTATTGTAACTGGCGTTCTCAAAAAGAATTAGAACAAAAGACCATTTTTTACTTTTTAGCAAAATTCATAAACTGTCTGCTCTATTTGGAAAAATTTGGCGCAAAAAATGGCAACGAATATAGCAGGACTAACAAGAAAAGTGACTTAAAAAAACTTAAGTGATAGCTTCTTTAAGTTACCCCATATGTGTTGAAAAGTACAACTCCTAAGACTCTAGACCAGGGGTGGGGAACCTTTTTTCAGCCGGGGGCCATTTGGAAATTTCTACCAACCTTCGGGGGCCGCACAAAATTATCAATGTGAAAATTACCCGGCTATATTTGATCAAACAATTAACTCACCCCTACTGTGGCGGCCGGAGCGGCTTCTCTTTGGTGCGGCTGTGATGTTGGATCATACTAATCATGTTTCTTCTCACAACTGCTTTTCTGTCTCGGTCTGAAGCGCAGTCAACTCTTTGTGATAATAATATTTGCTAAATCATATACATCACATAGGAGACGCTGGAGGCACACACAACACAAAGGAGACGCTGGAGGCACACACAACACATAGGAGACACTGGAGGCACACACAGCACATAGGAGACGCTGGAGGCACACACAACACATAGGAGACACTGGAGACACACACAGCACATAGGAGACACTGGGACTACTCTATATACATTACAGGAGTCACTGAAGGCACATACATCACTGGAGGAGCTGGGGGCATATACATCACATTGAAAACGCTGGGACTGACGTATACACAACAGAAAGGAAACGCTGGGACTGACGTATACACCACAGAAAGGAAACGCTGGGACTGCTGTATATACACAACACAGGAGACACTGGAGGCACATACATCACATGAGGAGCTATATATGCTCCCAGCCCCTCCTGTGATGTAAATGCCCACAGCCCCTCCTGTGTTGTGTATGTCCCCAGTGTCTCCTGTGATGTATATGCCCCCAGCATCTCCAATGTGATGTATAAGTCACAGGAGACGCTGAAGGCAAACAGCACAAGAGGGGCTGGGGGGCATACACAACGCAAGAGGGGCTGGGGGGCATACACAACGCAAGAGGGGCTGGGGGGCATACACAACGCAAGAGATGCTGGGGGGCATACACATAACAGGAGACACTGGGGGGCATACACAACACAACACAAGAGGGGCTGGGGGGCATACACAACGCAAGAGGTGCTGGGGGGCATACAGAACGCAAGAGGGGCTGGGGGACATACACATCACAAGAGGAGCTGGGGGCAAAGCCATCACTGAGGGGGGCACAGACATCACTGGGGGAACACAACACTGGGGGTGATGCACAGCATTGGGAGGGCACACAGCACTGCCCCCCAGTAATGTCAAGGCTCTGCACACAGCACCTGCAGAGCCCTGACATTACCGGGGAGCCACAAACCTGAGGTGATAGACAGCATGGGGTGAGGGACACAGCACTAATCGTTGCACACAACACTGGGGGGAGGGTACACAAAGTACTGGACGGGGAGCAGAGTGCAGGCGCGCACACACAGCGCCGGAGACAGTGCAGGCCGGAGGGCAGATTGCTCTGGAGTTGAAAGGTGCGGTCACACCACACGACAGAACATAGGGGCGGGTACATCGCGCCGAGGGCAGAGGGGGCAGAACCCCCCCTAGGGCAGAGGGGCGGGCACCCCACACGAGGGGAAAGAGGGGTGGGCAGATCGCTCCGGAGGGCAGAGGGGCGGGCACACCGCACGAGGAGAAAGAGGGGCGGGCAGATCGCTCCGGAGGGCAGAGGGGCGGGCACACACAGCACGAGGGGAAAGAGGGGCGGGCACATCGCTCCGGAGGGCAGAGGGGCGGGCACACACACAGCACGAGGGGACAGAGGGGCGGGCACACACCGCTGATTACGCTACTGGACAGCGGGAGAGCCCATTGGTTCTCCCAAACAGTGCATGTGGTCATTTAAAGGGCTGGCGGCCCCAGCACTACAGCCCCCGGGAACGTGCCCAGGGGCCGAATAAAAGGTCATGGCGGGCCGCATGCGGCCCGCGGGCCGGAGGTTCCCCACCCCTGCTCTAGACACTCACGGGCAAGTCTGGAGGCAGGATAGTTGGATCATTCGGAGTCAGATATCAGGAGAGTACGTCATGCATACAAGAAGTAAACTGAGACATAGTCAGGTAGTGGCCCGAGGTCAGGATATCAGGAGGAAATGTCATGGATACAGGGAGTAAACTGAGGTGTAGTCAGGCAATGGTCAGGATACCAGACGTAAATGTCATGGATACAGGGAGTAAACTGGGGTATAGTTGTGGCGCCCCTGAGACTCAGTCGCCACAGGATATTGCATCTCACTTAAGGTGCAGTACTCATCCCGGGTAAGGAAGAGGTTAACCACTGGTTTTCACTTACACAACACACAGCAAGGTGCTTTCACTCTGGAACTGGGCTAAAGGTGGTCACCATAACAACGGGTTTTTCCCAGCCACCAGTGAGTCATCAGGAAGGTGGGGGCAGCACAGGGGAAGTGAGAGAACACACAGTTTTCACCTCAGAATAGTCTGAGACACAGAAGAAGTAGAGTCGCTGAGGGGTGTGCTGCATAGCTCCCCTCAGAGGGACCGACCGGGAGGAGTGCTTCAGAGCTCTCCCGGGACCGACAGAGAGAGTGCCAGAACATCAGGGACTCACAGGACCATGGTGGCTGTGGAGAGTGCTTGAGAGCTTCCACAGTTAGGACCAGGCAGACTGGAAGAAGCAGGAGACGACCGGGAATGCTGGTGAGACAGAGGAGAAACACGGTAGCCGACGGGAGAGCCTAACAGCCCCTTCGGGACCGGCACAGTCAGGATGCAGAACCAGCTAATGTTCTGGGGTCAGGATATCAGCAGGAAAAGGATACAGGGCATAAACAGATGCGTACTCAGGTCACCGTCCGGGGTCAGAATACCAGTAGGACACGTTGCGGGTACAGGGAGCAAACAGAAGAGAAGTAGTTAGGCAATGGGCCGGGGTCAGATAACAATAATCAAATCAAGCAGAGCACAGAAATGTAGGTCAACAGCACCACTCAACGGTGTGCTACGACTGGCAGAGTTCTGGGAGAGACTGCTCAGCTAAGTAGCTGGGCAATCACTGGGATAAACCTAAACAACCCAGCACCTCCCAGAACCAGATTGGACGACTGAGCCGTCATTCAACTCACCATTAGCTCAGCACGCCCCGGTATCTGATTGGACGACTGAGCTGTCACTCACACAACTGACAGCTCAGCCCAACCGGATTCCAGAGTCACAGCAGACAGTCACTTATTGCGACCCAGTGGAAGAATCGTGATAACTTCCTTATCAGATTTATTACCCCGTCTTTTCCTGATCCTTTATACCTAGGGGCATAGTTTGGAACTTTTAAAGGGGTTGTCCACTGCTAAGGCAACCCCTTCTGATGCCACATGTTTCCCCCAGGTAAAATAAAACAGCCTATACTTACCTCCTGTAGCAGTGCATTTCCCGCTCCCAGGGCTCGCGTGACATTATGATGTCATGTGAGCCCCTTGTCCAAACAGCACCGGCTTCTGACTCACCACCTTCGGACCAAACGAGTTAATCAACAGGAAGTGACTGCACTTACTTCCTGTTGCTTGCTCCTGTGCTTGAAGGCCGGAAGATAAAAGCCGTCACTGATTGGACGTTGGGCTCGCATGACATCATAATGTCATGTGAGCCCTGGGAGCACGAATCGTGCCAATATGGCAGGTGAGTATAGGCTTTTTTATTTAACCTTGGGGAAACATGTGGAATCAGAGAGGGTTGTCCTAGTAGTGGATAACCCCTTTTAGTTCGTACACCAGAATATTTCCTGGTGTCCATCAATACCTCACTAAAGCTGACTTTAGATTTTGGAGCTCAGCAGAGCGGAGTAGACAAGGAGGTTTAGAGCCAGAATGGGTCCAGCCAGCAATATGGTGTCACGGGTGTGTCATGGGTTTCTGGCAATAGAAGGTCACAGCGTTTGGCTGCACAAAATGCTTCTTGACTTTCTGTTGTTACTGCTGCTACCGTAGTTATCATTGTACTAGGTAGCTTTTCTGCTGGATTCTCATCTCTTCCCCTTTAGTACCCAGCAGGAGTCCTCCTTCCATCCAGCTGCAGATCATTAGTATTCTCCATGGGCTTAAATACTCCCATCTTCCCTCGACTTGTGCTGGTGATATTATTCAGTTCATACAAGCTCTGGTTGCAAGCAGGTGACTTGTACTCTTCTGTAATATCATTGCTGAAGCTTTGCTGAACTCCTGCCTGAGTCATCTGTGGATAATTAGATCATGCATTTTCCCCCTTTGAATCCTTCTTGTGTCTTCCTTTAGCATTTAGTCGGGTTGACGAAGAGCTCATCCCACTCATTCCCTATTTAGGGTCCAGCACTAGGGATACTTAGGGTCAGGTATCCGGCTTGGCGCATAGGTGCGAAACCTATCTAGGGTGGTGAGGGACCTTAGGGCCCAGCACTAAGGATACCTAGGGTCAGGTATCCGGCTCAGTGCATAGGTGCGAAACCTATCTAGGGTGGCGAGGGACCCCAGGGACCAGCAGTAGGTTTGGTCAGGGGTCACCATCTCCCCCTTCCCTAGATGCAGGGTTTCCCTTCCCTTCTTACCTTTGCTTGGCACTTCCGCGAACCTCGCTTGACATATAGCAGTGTTAACTTTGTGACATAGCAGTGCTGAGTTTGTAATAGAGTCCAAAATTGTGTTGTCACAGCAAAAAATCAAGGTCATCCAGTGGTAAAGAACAATTGGGTTTGTCATAGAGTCCGAGACAGAGTTGATATGGCTATATAAACCATAGGTTCCCAACATTTTAGTAGTGCTGTGTAGCGCAGAGTTGCCCAATGGTATAACAGAGCAGGGTTTGTCACATAGTCCAAGACAGATCTGACCAGTGGTATGGTAGAATTGGGCAGAATTGGGCTGGTAAGGAGGTTCTGGTGCTGATGCAGACCATGTTAGCAGCATGGACCCCAACCACGTGAATAAAAAGTAAAAAAGTATCTACCGCTGTGTTCTCATTGTGGATCTGTAATACCGTAACACGAATCCTGACCTCCTCCTGATGGTCGGGATATCCTGTCAGTAAACATCCCCCTATGGTCGTAGTAAATAGGAAATGTTTGTAGGAGATTTTTCGACCCGGCGGCGCAGGAAGCTTTCACTGAATTATCAGATACTAAAATGGACAATTTTTTGTTTTGTTTCGAGCTAAACTTTGTTCTAAGTGTTCCGGTGGTGACGGCTAATTAGAGGGACAATGACTTCTTAGATGTATTCATAAGATCTTATCCTTTGTGCAGAGTAGATGACTTATGCATGGAGTGGATATCCGCGCATCAGATTAGTATGTATACTCGGAATGGTGCACAGAGTTTGTAGAGGGTCACATTGGACACTAACCTTTAGGCACTTCATGGGCCTCCACATGGCACCTTCATTAGGCACTGCATTCTATCCTAAAAGTATTTCTTCGAGGGATAAATGTCTCTCTAATAATCAATAATATACCACGTGCCCAGATTCGTAGTCATAAAGGTATAGGATGGGGTCATAATGAGATATTTGCCTCCCTGTCCCCCATGATCACAGTTATCTGTTGTGATTCAGGGACCGAGGAGGATCAAAAAATGCGGAATCCCAAATAGTAACAGAGTGGCTGGAACCTTAACGGATTGCAGACCTAATCCTGACACACAACTAGAAGTAGCCGTGGGACGAGCCTACAATAACCTAGTCGTCTTGACACAGCCAGAGAACTAAATATTCTCACAGATAGAAATATAAGAAAACTAATCTGCCTCGGAGCAGTCCCCAAAGATAGATAGATAGCCCCCACATGTAAAGGCTATGGTGATATATAAAAACACAATACAAAGCTAGAAAAGACAGATTCAGTAAAGGTGAGGCCCCAACTATCTTTATAGGAAAGGATAGGAAGGAGCACTGTCTGCAACCGTAAAAAAACCCTAATAAATACCAACACTTCTGATATTGAAAAATTCTGAGGTCACACAACCTCTCCCCCACTGTATCAGCACTCAAATGTTACTGGGAGCCAAAAACACTAATACAGATGAGAGACTGAATTAATACCAAGCATGACAAACACAATACCTTGCAGAAGCATGGAGCTAAGTATACAGACACTCCCAGCAGGGAATGATCCCATTCCACCAAGAAGTCCACACAGACAAAATAGGAATCAAGCATTAGTATCAAAGCAGAAAAAAACAACAAGAAAGTGAAAAACAAACAGCAGAGGTATAAAGACCAGTTATCTGAGAGCAGTTCTGGTAGTGAGCAGGGCTGGTTACAGAATGTCCTTAACACACAGGAGACCATTGAGCACCGGCAAGTAACAGTAGAAAACTACTCAGTTATATAGTCCCTATCTGACCCTGTTTGCCAGTCCTCTACAGGTGTGTGACTTTCATTCCACAAATCAACTGCACCACCAGCACTGACCACAAGAGGGAGCCCCAATCTGGAAAACATATTCACAACAGTTCTCTCTGTTTTTGAGAATGTGTACGTCACCTATCCCATAATAAATGGCAATTGTGATATTCCTGCTTGGTTTTGAGGAAGCCTTTCAGACCCAAATGGCTCCAGTTTGTGGTTATTAAAGGGGTTGTCCACTACTAGGACAACCCCGGCTGATTCCACATGTTTTCCCTAGGTAAAATAATAAAATCTATACTCCCCTCCAATACTGACACCGCTTCAGCAGGGCCACAGTTTGCGGACCCGAGGTTAACGTGGGGATGTGTTGATATGCAAGCCGTGCATCCAATCAGCTACAGCTTTTGTCTCTCCACCTTCGTATCAATAGATAAGCTAGAAAAGAGAAGCGCTGATAGGGTTTTACCAGATTAAACACACGGTTAGCAAATGGTAAATGCACTCACCGATTGAGGTTGTGAGAGGTCACAACCACCACAGATAGCATGAGATAATGGCAGCTGCTGCGGCCCCACGTGTTTCAGACTTCAAAGTGGAGAGGGAGAAGGGGTTAAACCCGCGCAATCCGCCAGTAATCCAGAAGGAGATGTTGATAAATTAAACAATCTTTTATTCCATGGGTCTACGCGTTTCAAGGTCTAAGACCTCTTCTTCAGGACCAGTAAATCAACCTTTGATTTACTGGTCCTGAAGAAGAGGTCTTAGACCTTGAAACGCGTAGACCCATGGAATAAAAGATTGTTTAATTTATCAACATCTCCTTCTGGATTACTGGCGGATTGCGCGGGTTTAACCCCTTCTCCCTCTCCGCCTTCGTATCAAGTGAATGAATCAACAGGAAGTGAGCACTGTGGCTTCCACTCACTTCCTGTTGATTGCTCGTTTGGTCCGAAGGCAGGGAGACAAAATCCGGTACGGATTGGAAGTGAGGCTCACATGGGATTGTGTTGTCATGCGAGACTGCATTTAATCAGCACTGCCGGCTTCTGTCTCCCCACCTTCGGACCAAATGAGCAATCAACAGGAAGTGAGCGGCAGCCACAGAGCTCACGTCCTGTTGATTAACTCAGTTGGTCCGAAGGCAGGGAGACAAAAGCCGGCGCTGATTAGACGTGGGTCTCTCGTGATGGCACAACTCCACGTGAGCCCCAGCACTGCGAACCCCACTTCTAATCAGTTCTGTCTCCCCGCAAGCGGACCAAATAAGTTAATCAACAGGAAGTGAGCGCTATAGCTGTCGTTTACTTCATGTTGATTGCTCGTTTGGTCCAAAGACGTGGAGACAGAAGACAGTGCTAATTGGACGCAGACCTCATGTGACATCACAACGGCACGTAAGCTCCGGGAATGCGAACTGCGGCACCGCTGGAACGGGACCGGTATTTGAGGTGAGTATAGGCTTTATTATTTCACCTGGGGGAACGTGGAATCAGAAGGGGTTGTCCTAGTAGTGGACAACTCCTTACGGCCTAGAACTGCTCAAAAAGCTTTGTGCTGTCCTGATCCGACATCTAGTTTAGTTCTTTGACACCTGGACCAGGGACATCTTCATTTTTGTGCCGAACATCTTTGCACCAGCAACATGGGGCACCTCTCACACTTACTAGGTCCCGAATGTAATGGCATGCATCATGTCATAACTTGATGACATCTCCAGGCTTAGTGAGCACAATATATGCCCAATATATTGGGCAAGGCATGCCAGGCTCAGAAGTGAAGTCTGCCCTTGTCTGGCTTCTTAGCCACGAAGGACCAGAGTGGTAAGTAGCAGAAATCTTATGTGACATTAAAAATGGTGTGAAAAGTTTGGGTCCAACCACCATATCTCGTGGTCATCAGACAGAAGCCCTTGAACCGTCTCCTACTAAACAGCAATTGTGGTTCTTATTTTGATTTACCGACCTGGCATGACGTCACATGTACATCACACCGCAATGATGACGTCGTGCCAGGCTGGTTAATCAAAAGAGATGTCGGGGGAACCTTTTTTTAATAGGTGGAAAGTTCCTGTTGTAAGCAAACGAGGGTCGGGAATTGGCCCAAGGGTAATGAAGAAACCTCAGAGAGGATGACAAAACCTAGTTACTGTAATGAGGGCCAATTTTGGCCCCTTTCTTCTGTGCACCACCGGTGCTACGTTCCCGAGATCTGATGCCTCACGCATCTTCTTTCCTACTAAACTATATACAATGGGCTCCTTCATGTAATGAAAGCATTCCTTCAACTTCTCAGTGTTGTATCCTGTAACACAAGTTATAGATTTTACCGAGGTAACGGCTTAGAGAAACTAGGCCATGGAGCTTTCAGGCCGGGCACGCTGGGAACCTATTATATGTACGCCCGAGTCCCGATCGCTATCTGTTCCTGTATAACATGGCTATTTAACACTGACATTAGAACATTCTGTTTCTTGCAATCCCTTCAGAGGGATAGAAGGGGGGTAGGCGAAAAACAACAAAAACATAAAAGTTCTTATTAATCTCGGCTTATCTTATAAAAATATCATCCTGCGGCCCAGTGCTCGGCAGTTGTTCTAATATAGCAAAGTATCTTGTCTCAGGACGCAAGTTATCTGGATGCCTTTCAGATTGTTCAGTTCTTCTCAGTTAAAGGAACATGAAATCTCGAAATGAATAAGAAAGAAGAACAGAAAGCAAACCCTTGCATGGTAGTCCGGCTGCAGGTACTTCACCATCTTGGGACAATCTGCTTTCACACCTTGGTGTTCTCCATGTTCCAGCTTATGTGTTTGAAGAAAGGGGCTTAAGGGGTTGTCTACTAGGGGTTGTCCACTAGGTCAAGCCCTTCTGATTCTTTGCCTGGTTGTCCAGCTGCATGTGCTTCACCATCTTGAACAATCTGCTCCTAAAAAGAAGGGATCTTTCACACCTTGGTGTTCTCCTTGTTTCAGCTGATGTGTTTGAAGAAAGGAGCTTAAAGGGGTTGTCCACTAGGGGTTGTCCACTAGGGGTTGTCCACTAGGTCAAGCCCTTCTGATTCCTTGCCTGGTTGTCCAGCTGGAAGTTCTTCACCATCTTGGAACGATCTGCTTCTAAAAAGAAGGGATCTTTCCCACCTTGGTCTTCTCCTTCTTTCAGCTGTGTTTGAAGAAAGGAGCTTAAAGGGGTTGTCCACTAGAGGTTGTCCACTAGGGGTTGTCCACTAGGTAAAGTCCTTCTGATTTCTTGCCTGGTTGTCTGGCTGCAGGTACCTCACCCTCTTGGAACAATCTGCTTCTAAAAAGTACGGATCTTTCACATCTTGGTGTTCTCCATGTTCCAGCTTATGTGTTTGAAGAAAGGGGCTTAAAGGGGTTGTCCACTATGGGTTGTCCACTAGGTCAAGCCCTTCTGATTCCTTGCCTGGTTGTCCAGCTGCATGCACTTCACCATCTTGGAACAATCTGTTTCTAAAAAGTAGGGATCTTTCACACTTTGGTGTTTTCCATGTTCCAGCTTATGTGTTTGAAGAAAAGGGCTTAAAGGGGTTGTCCACTAGGGGTTGTCCACTAGGTCAAGCCCTTCTGATTCCTTGCCTGGTTGTCCGGCTGCAGGTACCTCACCCTCTTGGATCAATCTGTTTCTAAAAAGTAGGGATCTCTCACACTTTCGTGTTTTCCATGTTCCAGCTGATGTGTTTGAAGAAAAGGGCTTAAAGGGGTTGTCCACTAGGGGTTGTCCACTAGGTCAAGCCCTTCTGATTCCTTGCCTGGTTGTCCGACTGCAGGTATTTCACCCCATTGGAACAATCTGTTTCTAAAAAGTAGAGATCTTTCACACTTTGGTTTTCTCCATATTCCAGCTTGTGTGTTTGAAGAAAAGAGCTAAAGGAGTTGTCCACTAGATCAAGCCCTTCTGATTCCTTGCCTGGTTGACGAGCTGCATGTACTTCACCATCTTGGAACTATAGGCTTCTCCATGTTTCAGCTTATGTATCTGAAGAAAGGGACTCAAAGGGGTTCTCCACTATGGGTTGTCCACTAGGTCAAGACCTTCTGATTCCTTGCCTGCTTGTCCGGCTGCATGTATTACACCCTCTTGGAACAATCTACTTCAAAAAATACGGGATCTTTCACACCTTGGGGTTCTCCATGTTCCAGCTGATGTGTTTGAAGAAAGGACTTTAAAGGGATTGTCCACTAATAGGATAAGCTCTTCTGATTCCACATGTTTCCCTCAGGTAAAATAAAAAAGGCCCGGTGCCGGGGGACACATGACGTTGTGAAGTCACTCGAGCCCCGCATCCAATGAGCGCTGCCTTCGGACCAAACGCGTAATCAACAGGAAGTAGCCGGCAGCCACAGTGCTCACTTCCTGTTGATTAACTCATTTGTCTGAAGGCGAGGAGACAGAAGCCGGCACCGATTGAATGCGGGGCTCATGTGACGTCACACTGTCATGTGAGGTGAGTATAGTCTTTTTTTTTATTTTACCTGGGGGAAACATGTGGAATCAGAAGGGCTTGTCCTAGTAGTGGACAACGCTTTTAACTTAAAGTGACAAAATCATTTTAATTTTTATTTAATAAATCAATAGCACACATGAAAATAAGCAACTTTGTAATATATCTTATCAAAGGAATCTGCTTTTTTTCTCCCACTGGACTGCACTTTCACTTTCACATTGTAGGTAAAATCTGTATTCAGCGAAGATAGATTTTCCCATCATTGAAATAGGAAATGACAGTTGGTCTATTTTAAAATTGCGGAGGGGGGAGGAGCTTGAAACAGAAGCTAACATTCTAAGTTTTCCATAGACCTTTATAAAATGGACAACCCCTTTAACTTAAAGTGAAAAAATGATTTGAATTTTTATTTAATAAATCAATAGCACACATGAAAATAAGCAACTTTGTAATATATTGTATCAGTGGAATCTATTTTTTTTTGCCACTGGACTGCACTTTCCCTTTCACTTTGTAGGTAAAATCTGTTTCCAGTGAAGATACAGTAGATTTTCCCATTACTAAGATAGGAAATGACAGTTGGTCTATTTTAAAATTCTGGAGAGGGAGGAGCTAGAAACTGAAGCTAACATTCTAAGTTTTCCATAGACCTTTATGAAGTGGACAACCCCTTTAACTTAAAGTGAAAAAATCATTTTCATTTTTATTTAATGAATCAATAGCACACATGAAAATAATCAACTTTATAATACATTGTATCAGTGGAATCTATTTCTTTCTCCCACTGGACTGCACTTTCACTTTTACATTGTAGGTAAAATCTGTATTCAGTGAAGATAGATTTTCCCATCATTGAGATAGGAGATGACAGTTGGTCTATTTTAAAATTCTGGAGGGGGAGGAGCTTGAAACTGAAGCTAACATTCTAAGTTTTCCATAGACCTTTATAAAATGGACAACCCCTTTAACTTAAAGTGATAAAATGATTTTAATTTTTATTTAATAAATCAATAGCACACATGAAAATAAGCAACTTTATAATATATTGTATCAGTGGAATCTATTTCTTTCTCCCACTGGACTGCACTTTCACTTTCACATTGTAGGTAAAATCTGTATTCAGTGAAGATAGATTTTCCCATCATTGAGATAGGAAATAATAGTTGGTCTATTTTAAAATTCTGGAGGGGGAGGAGCTTGAAACTGAAGCTAACATTCTAAGCTGTCCATAGACAGTTATCCCCTATCTCAGTAATGGGGAAGTCAATATCCACCGAAGACAGATTTTACCCTCGAATTGAGAATTTTGAGAATGAATGATCAGACCAAAAGAAGAATAAAGCAGATTTCTTATATAAGACATATTACAAAGTTTCTTATTTTCATGTGTACTATTGATTTATTAAAAAAAATAAAAATGAAACGTAATTCTGGTAACACCCTTTAAGGGAAAATATCCTTTAGAAAAAAAATTAAATTTCAAATTAAATTTTATATATTTTGCCTTTGATGTAGCCATCTTAGGTAATTTATGTTACTCATTTTAGTGCATTTTCTTCAGTATTTTCGTCCTCTGTTTTAGTTATGCTCCATTTTAAAGATTATATCTCCACCCATTCATTGTTACACTAAACTACGCAAAGACGATGGATCAAACAGGACCACACACGCAGCGGTTGTGTAGCTTA
Source organism: Anomaloglossus baeobatrachus (assembly GCF_048569485.1). Taxonomy (NCBI): domain Eukaryota; kingdom Metazoa; phylum Chordata; class Amphibia; order Anura; family Aromobatidae; genus Anomaloglossus; species Anomaloglossus baeobatrachus. Next base: position 35,499,457 of record NC_134356.1, on the reverse strand, counting down.
CCGCGCTGGCTTTGTGCCCGTGAAACCTAATATCGGTAATGGTATGTGACAGAGTAACATACGTAAATAACAGGTAGTCATTGGGCGCAGTTGTTTACGAGCGAATTATCATTTTTTTTTCTTTTGTAGGATGAATCACAAATATACAAAGTAGAAACAGGTCAATGTGACGCTTCCGGGCCTCGGCGTAAAATCTGTAACAGGGACCCCACCCACTATGTGCCATTTATAATACTAGTGTCAGACAGATTTATGTGTTACAACAAGTATACACCAAGCCCGATTCAACCATTTATGACATAGCCATATTTGCTCTACTTGTGGCAAGAGAAAAGTTAAAGACATCTCTGTCCCTTTGAAGTCTCCTCATAGTTGAGATATCCTTCAAACATGTAGTAAGAAATTAGCATTATCTTGTAGAAATAAACCTTCAAGACATTTTTCATTTTCAGGATAATTAGCAAGTGACTTTACAGCAACTTGCTACTTATCTTTGTGAAACAGCAGTTACAAAGTTTGCCGATAGTCATAATGAAAGAGTTAAAGCCTTAGATAATGGGGTTGTCACAACTTAGCCTTTCCAAATACTGGATGTTAATGTGATAATTTTGGGGGTCCCACTGATCCCCAAAATTGGTCCTGTAGTGTTTGAATGGAGCGATATCTGTGTATATGGACAACAAAGCCAGTTCTTCATTTAGACCGCTTTGATAAATAAGCCCGATCGTATATTTGTAAGTTGTAGAACAGTGAATACGCCTCAAAAGTCTTGAAACACCTTTACATATGATATGCTCTCTCTCTTCTCTTTCTCTCTCTCTCGCTCTCTCTCTCTCTCTCTCTATATATATATATATATATATTATATATATATATATATATATATATACACAGTTAGGTCCAGAAATATTTGGACAGTGACACAATTTTGGCGAGTTGGGCTCTGCATGCCACCACATTGGATTTGAAATGAAACCTCTACAACAGAATTCAAGTGCAGATTGTAACGTTTAATTTGAAGGTTTGAACAAAAATATCTGATAGAAATTGTAGGAATTGTCACATTTCTTTACAAACACTCCACATTTTAGGAGGTCAAAAGTAATTGGACAAATAAACCAAACCCAAACAAAATATTTTTATTTTCAATATTTTGTTGCGAATCCTTTGGAGGCAATCACTGCCTTAAGTCTGGAACCCATGGACATCACCAAACGCTGGGTTTCCTCCTTCTTAATGCTTTGCCAGGCCTTTACAGCCGCAGCCTTCAGGTCTTGCTTGTTTGTGGGTCTTTCCGTCTTAAGTCTGATTTGAGCAAGTGAAATGCATGCTCAATTGGGTTAAGATCTGGTGATTGACTTGGCCATTGCAGAATGTTCCACTTTTTTGCACTCATGAACTCCTGGGTAGCTTTGGCTGTATGCTTGGGGTCATTGTCCATCTGTACTATGAAGCGCCGTCCGATCAACTTTGCGGCATTTGGCTGAATCTGGGCTGAAAGTATATCCCGGTACACTTCAGAATTCATCCGGCTACTCTTGTCTGCTGTTATGTCATCAATAAACACAAGTGACCCAGTGCCATTGAAAGCCATGCATGCCCATGCCATCACGTTGCCTCCACCATGTTTTACAGAGGATGTGGTGTGCCTTGGATCATGTGCCGTTCCCTTTCTTCTCTAAACTTTTTTCTTCCCATCATTCTGGTACAGGTTGATCTTGGTTTCATCGGTCCATAGAATACTTTTCCAGAACTGAGCTGGCTTCATGAGGTGTTTTTCAGCAAATTTAACTCTGGCCTGTCTATTTTTGGAATTGATGAATGGTTTGCATCTAGATGTGAACCCTTTGTATTTACTTTCATGGAGTCTTCTCTTTACTGTTGACTTAGAGACAGATACACCTACTTCACTGAGAGTGTTCTGGACTTCAGTTGATGTTGTGAACGGGTTCTTCTTCACCAAAGAAAGTATGCGGCGATCATCCACCACTGTTGTCATCCGTGGACGCCCAGGCCTTTTTGAGTTCCCAAGCTCACCAGTCAATTCCTTTTTTCTCAGAATGTACCCGACTGTTGATTTTGCTACTCCAAGCATGTCTGCTATCTCTCTGATGGATTTTTTTCTTTTTTTTCAGCCTCAGGATGTTCTGCTTCACCTCAATTGAGAGTTCCTTAGACCGCATGTTGTCTGGTCACAGCAACAGCTTCCAAATGCAAAACCACACACCTGTAATCAACCCCAGACCTTTTAACTACTTCATTGATTACAGGTTAACGAGGGAGACGCCTTCAGAGTTAATTGCAGCCCTTAGAGTCCCTTGTCCAATTACTTTTGGTCCCTTGAAAAAGAGGAGGCTATGCATTACAGAGCTATGATTCCTAAACCCTTTCTTCGATTTGGATGTGAAAACTCTCATATTGCAGCTGGGAGTGTGCACTTTCAGCCCATATTATATATATAATTGTATTTCTGAACATCTATATATATAATTGCCTTATTCTGTCTGTCTGTCTGTCTGTCTGTCATGCTCCAAAATTGTGTCCTTACGGTGACTCAAAGCTGATTGGCCGCTGGGCTCGCCATGGCCCCGCCCCCCCACACTGATTGGCCGCTCGCCCAGGCTGCGCCCCCACACGGATTGGCCAGCTGCTCGCCCAGGCTCTGCCCCCCCCCACAGATTGGCCTCTCGCCCCGGCACCCTGCAGGCATTGGCAACTCGGCCACGCCACGCCCCGCCCCCCTCACGCAATGCACGCTAGCCCCCGCGCATTCCCCGAACCGACACGGTCACGGAGCCACCACTCACAGGTGAGTACTGTACCCCCGGTAGCCCACATCAGTGTACGCCGCAAACCCAGCCGACACATACCCTCGCATTGCTGGTCCTGGCCGGCGTATGCTGGTGTGGGCTCCCGTGCGAGCGGGGGACGAGATACGCTGGTAACCATGCTAGCATAGTTACCAGCGCATCAAGGTCCTGCAGCGGCGTAACATACACACACGCACAGACATAACAACAGACACACATCAGATCACACTCACTCTCACACACACCTCACACACACATCACATCGCATCCACACACTCACAACATCCTGGGATATCGCTTGCTTCTCTGCGTCAATACTGTGCTGTGAGCTTCCAGGACCTGCCAGAGGATCACATGGCCAGAAGCATGTGGTATCTCCGGATGTTGTGAGTGTGAGCGCGTATGTGTAATATTGTCAGTGTGTGTGTGAGAGTATGCGATCGGGTGTGTGTGAGTGTGTGTGTGTGCGTGAGTGTATGCGATCAGGTGTGTGTGGGTGTGTGTGAGTGTATGCGATCGGATCTGTGAGTGTCGGCAGAGGAGCACGGCGTGCTGGAGGAGGCTGGGAGGAGAGAGGCTGATCCTGGGAAAGGCTGGGAGGGGGAGGGGGGAGGCTGAGAGAAGAGAGGCTGGGCGAGGCTGAGGCTGGGGTCGGCTGGAAGGAGAGAGGCTGATGCTGGGGACAGAAAAGGCTGATGCTGGGAGGAGAGAGGCTGATCCTGGGGAAGGCTGGGAGGGGGAGGGGGGAGGCTGAGAGAAGAGAGGCTGTGGGAGGCTGAGGCTCGGGTAGGCTGGAAGGAGAGAGGCTGATGCTGCGGGCAGAGAGGCTGATGCTGTGGGCAGAGAGGCTGATGCTGGTGCAGCATGGGGGATGGAGCACGATGGGGGGTGCGCAGCATGGGGATGGAGCACGATGGGGGGTGCGCAGCATGGGGGATGGAGCACGATGGGGGGTGCGCAGCATGGGGGATGGAGCACGATGGGGGGTGCGCAGCATGGGGGATGGAGCACGATGGGGAGTGCGCAGCATGGGGGATGGACCACGTTTGGGAGTGCGCAGCATGGGGCATGGAGCACATTTGGGAGTGCGCAGCATGGCGGATGAACCACGTTTGGGAGTGCGCAGCATGGCGGATGGAGTACGTTTGGGAGTGCGCAGCATGGCGGATGGACCACGTTTGGGAGTGCGCAGCATCGCGGATGGAGCACGTTTGGGAGTACGCAGCATGCCGGATGGAGCACGTTTGGGAGTGCGCAGCATGGTGGATGAACCACGTTAGGGAGTGCGCAGCATGGCGGATGGAGTACGTTTGGGAGTGCGCAGCATGGCGGATGGACCACGTTTGGGAGTGCGCAGCATGGCGGATGGACCACGTTTCGGAGTGCGCAGCATGGCGGATGGAGCACGTTTGGGAGTGCGCAGCATAGCGGATGGACCACGTTTGGGAGTGCGCAGCATGGCGGATGGAGCACGTTTGGGAGTACGCAGCATGGCGGATGGAGCATGTTTGGGAGTGCGCAGCATGGCGGATGGAGCATGTTTGGGAGTGCGCAGCATGGCGGATGGAGCACGTTTGGGAGTGCGCAGCATGGCGAATGGAGCACGTTTGGGAGTGCGCAGCATGGCGGATGGAGCACGTTTGGGAGTGCGCAGTATGGCTGATGGAGCACGTTTGGGAGTGCGCAGCATGGCGGATGGAGCACGTTTGGGAGTGCGCAGCATGGCGGATGGAGCACGTTTGGGAGTGCGCAGCATTGCAGATGGAGCACGTTTGGGAGTGCGCAGCATGGGGGATGCAGCACGATGGGGAATGCGCAGCATAGGGGATGGAGCACGATTGGGAATGCGCAGCATGGGAGATGGAGCACGATGGGGAATGCGCAGCATAGGGGATGGAGCACGATGGGGAGTGTGCAGCATGGGGGATGGAGCACGATGGGGGGTGCGCAGCATGGGGGATGGGGCACGATGGGAGGTGCACACCTCCCCCCAACACACACACACACACACGCGCACTGCACAACACACCACACACACACACACTGGGAACCACAGAACCACAAACACCGCCCTACACAGACACCCACACACACAGACAACGCCGCACACACACAACACTCAACACACAAACACCGCGGCATACATAAATATACGCACATACCGCACAACACACACATTGCACAAAACATACCTCCCCCCAAAACACACCACACACACACAAACCGTGCAACACACACACAACGCTACAGACACACAGCGCTCCACAAACAATGCAACACACGCAACACACATACAACACCGCTCTCACCCCCTGCCACACCCAGACAACACCCAGAACATGTATAGCGCCCTACACAAACACTTAGCAACTACACGCAACAACATCTAATATATATAACAAAAATTATACATTAACTACACAATAAATTCTAGAATACCCGATGCTTTAGAATCGGGCAACCTTCTAGTGTTTTATAAACAGCTAAAATAACAAAACTTGTGTCACTGTCCAAATATTTCTGGACCTAACTGTATATATATATATATATACACACTTGCTGTAGTCCCCGGCGTTGCCCGGGGTAGTAACTGTTTCTCTGTCTCTCTTCGAGTTTCTGTGTCTCTGTATCAGTCTCTCTGTCTGTCTCTATCTCTGTGTCTCTCTCTCTATCTCTGTGTCTGTCTCTGTCTGTGGCTCTCTGTCTGTCAGTACTTTCACCGTCTGTCTCGTTCCAGGTCTGTCTCGTTCCAGGTCTGTCTCGTTCCAGGTCTGTCTCGTTCCCCGTCTGTCTCGTTCCCCATCTGTCACTTTCCCCGTCTGTCACTTTCCCCGTCTGTCACTTTCCCCGTCTGTCACTTTCCCCGTCTGTCACTTTCCCCGTCTGTTCACTTTTCCCCGTCTGTCACTTTTCCCCGTCTGTTCACTTTTCCCCGTCTGTCTCTTTTCTCCGTCTGTCTCTTTTCTCCGTCTGTTTCTGTTCCAGGTCTGTCTCTTTCCCCGTCTGTCACTTTCCCCGTCTGTCACTTTCCCCGTCTGTCTCTGTCTCTTTCCCTGTCTTTTTACTTGTCTGTCTCTTTCCCTGTCTAGTTACTTGTCTCTGTCTCTTTCCTTGTCTCTTTCCTTGTCTCTGTCTATTTCCCTGTTTCTTTCCCTGTCTGTCTGCCTCTGTCTGTCTCTCTCTCTCTGTCTCTTTTCCTGTCTGTCTCTTTCTGTCTTTCTCTGTCTATCTCCCCACCGACATCTTATTACCTCACACATAAGCTTCTTATACTAACAATTTATTTTGTTCCTATAACAACCAATCGCAACTGCTATTAATAACCTAATAGCTCTCAGCTCCATTGACTTTAATGGAGGCAGTTTTTTTGAAGAGTAATTGTAAAGCGCAGGGTTAAATTTTCCTGTCCAAACATAGTCTATGACATTCCCTGAGTCCCATGGACTGTCTGTGCAAAATTTCGTGATTGTAAATGCGGCGGTGCGGATTCCTTTAGCGGACATACAAACAAACATACATACACTCAGCTTTATATATTAGATATATATAATTTAGCTGGTGTAAATGCTGCTGTTTTCTGAATCCGGCGTTGTTTTTCTTTTGTACCTGCGCTTCTCATTTCCTGAGATATGACCCTCTATTCCCAGCACATAAATCTAGTCATGTTTTTTCCAACTGGGCGTAACCCGCAATCATTCTTTGTGGGCATTTTCTTGAAGACCACGCCTACTTAGCAAAGAAGACCAAATTTACATACCGTAAAGAAGGGGCCATATCTCAGGAATGGAGTGGAGCAGAAAAAAATGAACAACATCCCCGGAATCAGGAGAACAGAGAAATTTACACTGAGGAAAAAAAATACATATTTTTGCCAAGTGACAAGACCCCTTTAAGTAACATGTTACTTTGTTTTCATGGATCCTTTAAGAAAGATTTGAGTATGAATAGAAGAAAAACTAAGGAGGCTATTTTGCTAATGAGGAAAGACGACATATTTTAGGGTCAGGGATAAAGTTGCAGTTCGCGCTATCAGTAGTAACCTTCAGTTTGGGTATTTCCTGTTTTGTTGTCTATGACTCTGTCCAGGCTCCGACTCAAGTTTCAGATATTTCACTTTTCCAGATGATCCGAACAAAAATTATCTGTTCTCCTTAAAAAGCAAAATAGTTTCAGAGACTGTAAAGCTACAAGCACGTTATAATTTTCTTATTTTTAAAAAATAATGGCTCCTCCTCCCTCCACATGAGAATATCAGCTCCAGAGATGTCCCCATAGATATGAGTACAGGAGCAATAAAAGTAGACTAGTCATAGAGACTTGTCATCCTCATGGGTCCATCATGACTACAGTAGACCATGACATTCGAGTATGGCTTTACACCTATTAGGCTCACGACTCTCTGGACTTTTGGCCTAAGCCCAAAATACGAAGGGTTAATTAAAGGACATAAAAGTCTTCATTTCAACCCTCTGGGGCCATCAAGTCTAGTTTTTTTAAACACCAGAACTATATTATTGACACGACCAGACGAAAAGAGGGGCAATGTCACGGCAGGGGAGAAAGGCTATACCACCAGTATAGGACAACACATAAAAAGGGGGAAGGAATGCCTTATAGCTAGAGAAAGGGGGGAGTAGTGACCCCTGACAGCAACCTACTGCTGGTCCCTTGGGTCCCTCACCACCCTAGATAGGTTCCTCACCTATGCTCCGAGACGGACACTTGACCCTAGGTATCCCTAGTGCTAGGCCCTAAATGGGGAACGGATGGGATAAACTCTTCGTCAACCCCACTAAACGCTAAAGGAAGACACAAGGGGACAATACATGGGAAACACGACTGCGATCACCAGAGCCCTGGTAGATAGCAAAAGACAAACATCTGAGCAGCAACCACAGAAGTCTCAGATGCACCAGAAGATTACCTCTCCAGAGCTCAGTAAAGAGCAAAATATAAACAGCACCCAAATTACCCCAGGGTGAGGTTAATAAAGGAAGTCAGAGGATACCAACTGCTATGAAGGACTGACAGTTTTCCAGGGTCCTAGAGTCCACTGACTTCGGAAACAGAGAAAGGTCAGATAACAACACGTGCCACCAATCTCTGTGATCTTCTAGCACTCGCTGCCACAGGATTGTGAGCCGGCCATGATATCTCCATGACAGGCCGTGACACATCTATCACAGGCATTTGTCATCGTAAAGAAAATCTGTCAGCAGAAAATGACTGTTCAAACCATGCACAGACACTCAGAGAACCCTTGGTATGGCTGAGCAGTTCAGTTGACCCTCCCATGTACTTGTTTTCAATCTGTCTCGGCCTCAACTTTGCCATGATTGAAAAAAGTAGCCAGGGAAAGGCAGAGATAGATGGAAAATAAGAAAAGTGCAACTGAAACTAAACTTTTTGCCACGCCAAGGCTACACCAATCACCTGTGCTTGGTTTGAATAGTCAATTTGTCTTGACAGAGTCCCTTTTAGCACCAATAAAGGTGACATGAGGCACATTTTGGGGTAAACTATCTTGGCCATCTTAACCCCATGTGCTATGATACCAACAGTACCAAGCAAGAGGATAAGGATCCAGATGGTCTTCTCTCACAAAAAGGAGGAAGAGTAGTGCCACAAAAAGTTGCATTACTTTAAATTAGCATTATGAGGTTTTGTCATAGGGGTGGTACTGACAGATCAGGGGTTCCTAAGGTGCCCCTAAGACTAAGGTCCCTATGCTCACCCTCACCCCGGAGGTACCCTTGAAGGTAGGGAAGGTTGGGGATCCGTACCTCCGGGGATAGGGTGAGCGTAGGGGCCCCAGTCTTAGGGCCAGCTTAGGAACCTTGGGTCTATCAGTACCACCCCCGTGACATTATCTTCAGCCTGGGGAACAAATGCTCTGTTGGGGGGGAACACCTGGTGGTACCTCCTCCTGAGCATCAGCTATCTCGGGCTCAGTGGTTCTCAGTTCATGATGAACAATAGATTTTTTTTGTGTGGTGTGAAATGTTCCCTGTTGTGAGCTTTTCCCTACCCTTTTCTTTATTCCTCAGTTCACATATTATCTCTTCTTTGTGTTTAAGTGAAGTGTGTATGAAGTTTCGTTCTCCCTCGTCCATGTCTTTTCTATGGGCTTTTGAACAGGGTTTCCAGCCCACTCCCAGGGTCGGGGGGAGTAAGATCAGGGCTCGGACAGGAGACAGGGCCAAGTTGGGGATCTGGACCTCCCTACCTTAACGGATACCTCCGGGGTGAGGGTGAGATTAGGAACCCCAGTTTTAGGGCCAGCTTAGGAACCCCCTGGTCTGTCAGTACCACCCCCGTGACAGGTTTATACCAAGCAAAACAAAAACAACGGGGTTTTTCCAGAACAATGTTCTCTTTGTAAAAATAATGTTTCTGCAACTATTTGTTCTTTTTGGCGAAACCACCTATACTGACAATCTATTGCAATTGTAATAAAAGGTATAGAAAGATAAGGCACATTTTAGAGAGGATGGAGTATGCCATGTCCTTGTGTATCAAAAACACACCATGGATGATCTAAGCATGCATGTTTATTGGGGATTTACATAACATCACTCTTGGCTTGACCAGACTAGCATTACTATTATTATCATCAAAGATTGTTATTTCAGGTTGTGGATTAGTACGGTCTTGACCAGGTTAAGAATGAGGAAGAATGGGGGATATGGTAGAGGAAACAATGGATGCACAGTCAGGAAGATACAATGGTAGGGTGATAGCGAGATAAGGAGCTGAAAGATGTAGCTGTCATCAATACGTAGATGATATTGAGTTGTTCATGACCATTGATGGAGAAGAAGCAGTGGCCTGACCTAAGAACCGTGTGGCACAATTGACAGACAGAGATGGACATGAGAAAATGATTTAATAGTCGTGATATTAATATAGGCTAAGAGAACATCCAGTTGAGTATAAAAGTTCTGATACAGCTTAGGTAGCAGTGGCCTTACGTTCTTTCATCAGACCAGTTTCTTTCCTACCCACACCATACTAATGGGTGCTCGGTTTGGTTAAGGGTGCATGTGTTCGGAATTCAGAGAGTGGAGTAGATCACTGATGGACCGTCTTGATGATGGTTCATCTGCTGAGAGAACAGTAGGCTCCGGCTTTGAAATTCAACAGATCTCATCCTTATTTCTCCCAAAATCCTATGTCTGAGTCTGATTCCAAAAAGCTCCCATACATATTACATGGTTGGCACATCTTTTTGAAGTTGGCAGGGTCGAATGACCTTACTCAAATATCAGTGGCTAACAAATGACTCTCTCCGGACAGATGACTTTTCAGGAGAATTGGACAGTTGGAATTTCACCACTCATACTTTTCTTTTCTGGGGAGATAAACTGCTACCATTGGTATCCGGCAGTGGCTTTCTCTACTGCGGCTATCAAAAATACATGAATGCTTTGCTGTACCAAGAGCTCGTGTTTGGGAAAGTTGGGAGAGATAGAAGCCTATTGAGCAAACATTTGGCCAACAGTTATCTCATACTTAAGACCATGGACAACTAAAGAAGAAATATCTAAAGAGTGGTCAACAGAATGAAACCAGAGAGTTGGAGCCAATACTTCCAGTTAGCCCTCCGAGCTACTATCCCACATAGCAGATAGGGTTCCCTAACTAATGGATCGGGAGCTCCTCAACTCCTGGAAAGGGCGATCAATACGAGTTACAAGACACATGACATACTCGAGAGATGGAGGAGTTTCATACATTATCAACACTGCCTTTACTATCTTGGACACCCTGAAAAATCTGGCTTTTGATCACAGAGTTGTTGGACCAGCACCGGAATTCGGCATGTCCAACAGATGCAACAGCTCAATCCTATTGTACCCTAATGACATTAGGGTGGTCATATCATCACTAGAACTAGCAGTAAACTCTAGGATAAGAAATTTTATAATGTTAATAGTTTGTTTTCCTTCTAATGTTCAGCTTGTCTCAACACCACCAAAAATCCAAAAGTCCAAAACTGTGTGGTGATGTATAAAATGTGGTGGACCATCACGAAATCTTGTGGAAAAGGTTATGGGTGTGTGGGCACGAACAATATATAAGTACGAAGTCGTGAACGTTGGAAAGATTCTGGGTTGATATTCCAAGGAGCACAGGAGATGTAACCTTGTCTATATGTTTTGGTTGGTGGACTCAAAAATGTACCTTGTCTATATGTTTTGGTTGGTGGGCTCAAAACGTTACCTTGTCTATATGTTTTGGTTGGTAGGCTCAAAACTTTACCTTGTCTTTATGTTTTGGTTGGTGGGCTCAAAAACATACCTTGTCTATATGTTTTGGGTGGTGGGCTCAAACATGTACCTTGTCTATATGTTTTGGTTGGTGGGCTCAAAAATTACCTGGTCTATATGTTTTGGTTGGTGGGCTCAAAAATGTACCTGGTCTATATGTTTTGGTTGGTGGGCTCAAAAAATTACCTTGTCTATATGTTTTGGGTGGTGGGCTCAAAAATTTACCTTGTCTATATGTTTGGTTTGGTTGGTGGGCTCAAAAATTTACCTGGTCTATATGTTTTGGTTGGTGGGCTCAAAAGTTAACTTGTCTATATGTTTTGGTTGGTGGGCTCAAAAAATTACCTTGTCTATATGTTTTAGTTGGTGGACTCAAAAATTTACCTGGTCTATATGTTTTGGTTGGTGGGCTCAAAAGTTTAACTTGTCTATATGTTTTGGTTGGTGGGCTCAAAAAATTACCTTGTCTATATGTTTTAGTTGGTGGACTCAAAAATTTAACGAGCAAAGACTTTTATAAAGTATGAGTATTTGAGAAAAGTAAGATATTGGGCAACTTCAACCTCCTGAGGATTTATGATTTAGCTGAAGTGATCTTACACAAGAGATGGGTAACGTAGGGCTCGAGGACTTGTAAGCACTGGTCTCATGGAATTTCGTGGAATGCGAAATGGTATCGATGGGGTTAATTGTGGAATGTTGTCCCAAAGTTCAGAGAGGCAGCCTCAAAAACCTCACAGGAAACTCTCTAGTTCTTGGTGCTGATCTGGCATTCAGCATCCGAAAGTTAAACTAAGCACTGACAGGACGGTTTAGCTAAACACAGAGCGGACACAAAGCCTTTCCCTTTTCTGGTAGTACTTTAATATGATCTCCAGAGTGGAGGAGACAAGCCTGGTCTTTGATGTTCTCCACACCGTGTGCCTGCTCAGTGATACCTAAGGCTTTACGATAGAGCTGCTGGATTACAAATCACAGAGGAAAATCCACAACCGGTGAGTTTAAAGTATTCTTTTGGGGATGATTTTTTTTCTTTAAAAATAGATGTAAGGACGCAGAAGACATACTGGGGGTGGTGGGGGAGGAGGCGCTGTTATCCAGATCCTACACTGTTTGGTGGAACGGATCATTTTTCTATCTCAATATTCCACCCAGTTAGTTAATTTCGTAAATCGATATCTCTTAATGCCATTAAGGACAAGACCTTAACCTCGAAAATACTTGCAAATGTTGATAAAGTTTTCTAGACTTTTTGGTCACATTGACAAAGTTTGGTAGACTTTTTGGTCACGTTGATAAAGTTTGGTAGACTTTTTGGTCATACGTTGTCAATCATTGTCTTATATTTTTCTCACCGATTCCTTGATATTGGGTATCGTAGCTTTAATATTTATTCTGAGACATTTAGACTTTTTTTGGAAGAGCGCACATCACAGTAAAAGGCCGTGTGCAAATGGAGTTTATTTTTAGGGTGGACCCGCTCTAACAAAAAAAAAAAGAAGGAAAAATGCAACAAAAATTGTCTAAAAAAAAACACTTTAAAGAAAGACTCTTCCTATTCATTTCGATGTTAATCCATTTTGCTCTTCGGATGTAGAAGTATTTTTATGAGCATTTTTTCCACTTCAGGTTTTTGAAAAATGCATGTTGTAAAAAAATTTTAAGCTTATCCTGCTCCATATGAGGTTGCAAAAATACAGACAATTCAGGGGAAAAAAATTCTGTCAAAACCTCTTGAAAATTGCATCAGGGAAAAGGAAAACTTTTCCGAAAACATCCTCCAAAAATGATCATTTTCTGAAGAGTTTTCCACTTCAAAAACACAGTGCCATAGGATCCTGTAAAAAAAAATAAAACCCCACCTAACTTAGGTTTTTCGCAACGCCCATAACTTCATTTTTCCTCACTTCTTAAATCGTGAAGATTGAATTGTAATCTAGGAATGCCAAGGTGTATTATGCTTCTTGGAGATGATGGAAGACTTTAGTTAACCAGTTGTTTCACCTATTCTGCAATGGGATGGAGTTTGTTCTTTGCTTGTGACAGACGTGCTGCTGTGCAGAGCACAGGCTTTTGCCTCTCCTGTGCCTTAAGTCCTCCTTACTTATTAGATTAAGGTTGGCCGAATCTTCCAATAATGATGGATTTGTTTTAGTTTAATGTGTATCGGAACCACCGACAATCGATTGTTGAGGGAGTTAAGGATGGGCAAGACGGCCAAGAAGGCTACTGGCCGAACGATTGGCTGAACCATCGTTCAACTGGCAGCCATCTGATGGCGCACATCTGAAGAACCCAACATCCTTCTCATAATTTGGAATAATCTTTAATTGTATAGCTTCTTGCCCTTGTGTTCTGACCATATTCCTATAAATGATGCTTGTCAAGGCATTAAGGGACAAGCTGTAACCAGAACCTTGCTTGCAGATTACAGTCTCTGCAATCAAGGTTGTACCTGCACAATGAATGTTATTCTATTGAGTATCAAAAATGTGATTCAAAAAGTCTTTTGTCTAAAAATTTTTTTTTATGCTTTTAAGATTTCAGCTCAGAAGCTCCAGCGGCCGCCATGGATGACTTTGAACGTCGCAGAGAGCTCAGGAGACAGAAACGGGAGGAAATGCGCCAGGAAGTCGAAAGGTAATGCCAGAATAAATTTGTGAGCTCCGTGCTCATTTATATTTGAATTGGAGGGTACCCATATCTGGAAGTCACACTTGGCCAAATCCATATCCACACCAAGACACAACCAGCCATGTTGCATTTCCAAAAATGGTCACAAATAATGATTTGCAACGTCTACTTTATGTTGGTCCAAATACAGCACGTCAGGAATGTAGCCCGAGCGAGGAAGTTATTTATATTTGTATATCGATGACATCATTGTTCCCAGTGGACCCGTTTTATTTCTTGACAGGAAACATTTCTGGAAACGAAGCCAAGTATTGGCAAAAATTTCCTAAGGAAGGAACGTTGAAGCTTGAAATGTTGGATTTAATTTTAAATGGTATTATGCATGAAAACCGAGAAGCAACAAGGGTTAAATATATTAGGTTACATGTACCAATGAAGAACATTGTAAAAAGGGGTCTCTTCATAAGCATACATTTATTTAATATAGTCCAGTGAGGTTTTGATTCGTTACATGGTGTCCAGTTTGGGTAGAATATGGGGCTTTCAGTGCAGTAACTTGAAAAAGTCCCTTTGACCAAGTGGAAAATCTGTAAAAAGTCCCTTTGACCCAGTGGAAAATCCATAAAAAGTCCCTTTGACCCAGTAGAAAATCTTGAATAGAGTTCCAAAACCTATCATTCGTTTTTTATAGAAATATATGCTGACCAACCCTCCTGGGACACCCAGAAGGCTCCCACAAAAAAAAGGTAGACCTCTGGGACTTCCGGAAGGGTTGACACATTTCCTATTTTCCACTAAAGCTGCCCAAAACCAGTAGGTCTTGAAATATTTCTTGTGTATAATGTTGTGATGCTTCGTCATTTAATGGAGCCCCAGCATCTAAACGTTCATATATGGGGCATAGAAAAAATGTAGACCTCCAAGACTTCTGGAAGGGTTGACACATTTACTACTCTCTACTAAAGCCACCCAAAACCACCTGTAAAATAGTAGTTCCTGGAATTTTTCTTGTGTGTAACGTCAAGATGCTTTGTCAGCTGCTAGTGCACTAGCATCTAAATGTTCATACATGGGGCATAGAAAATAGGTAGACCTCCAGGACGTCTGGAAGGGTTGACAGTTCTACTATTTTCCATGAAAGCTGCCCCACACAACCTGTAAAGCTGTAGGTCTTGTAATTTTTCTTGTGTATAATGTCGAGATGCTTTGACATCTGCTGAAGCCCCAGTGACGCACCCATGGGGTCTGGGTGGTTACTTGTCACCGGGCCGGTGTAGGGGGTGGGATGTCACAGCAGCTAGGCCCGGTTCCGAGATCCCGATGATGTCAATAAAGATGGAGGGGTTATTTACAGGGGAGTAGAGTTTGTATTCATGACGCCATCCATGGTTTGCGGCTAATATAGAAGCCGCCACTGCAAGAGGTTTCCTCTGAGGGCAGATGGTAGTGCAGCTACGTTGGTGCAGCTCTCTACAGGCAGAGCTCAAGCCCCAGGGATGTTGGGAGTAGTTGTCCACTCTAGTAAAGAAGCGCAGGGTGCGAGAAGGATTGGACGATACAGGGATTTCAGTTAAAGTTCTTTACTCATTGAGATGTCACCGCCTTTAAACTGCCAGACTCCACTGTCATGGGCTCCAGCCGATCCCGGATATTTCGGAGAACAGAACCGGTGTTTCGTTATGCGAGTCCTTCCTCTTTGTACTGTGTTGTTTGAGTCCCTGCTACTCTGGGACCCGAATCCTTGGACGGACCCTGTTCCTGTCCCGTATGGCAGGCAGCGCAAGTCTGTTACTGGTGCCGCTCTTTTGTCATGACTCCTGGCTCTATAAGCTGCTGTGCCCCAAACGCTTTGTGTGGGCCAGAAGACTTGAAATCCTCTGCCCGGCGGATTCTACTGGCGGGACGTGAAGTGCCACCAGCCTAGGGCTGTGCTCTCGCTCCTGAGGGAGTTATGGCGCAGCTCTCCCCTCAGCGACCATGTTCTCCCCACATCTCACTTGCTCCCTTGTTGCTGACTAACCGTCACTGACTGACTGTCTATGTATGCGTGTCGGCCTTGCTCCCTGTTCTGTAGCTCCGCCCCCTGGAATCCTGAAATAGTGGGTGGGAGGTCCCATACCTTGTGGTGACCCTCCGAATGACCCTACCCTAACCCAGTCCCAGGGAGAGGGAGACTAACTGTATGTTTTGGTGGATTGTGGTAGTTTACTGGCAATGACCTCCTCTGTACCCAGGATGAATACTGCACTTCTGGTGAGGTGCAGTACCCTGAGGCAACTGAAGCCTCAGGGGCGCCAC
Organism: Anomaloglossus baeobatrachus; assembly: GCF_048569485.1. NCBI lineage: Eukaryota > Metazoa > Chordata > Amphibia > Anura > Aromobatidae > Anomaloglossus > Anomaloglossus baeobatrachus. The sequence goes on along the minus strand of NC_134356.1, from coordinate 35,483,445 downwards.
ACCAGCATCTAAACATTCATATATGAGGCATAGAAAAAAGGTAAACCTTCAGGACTTCCGGAAGGGTTAACAAATCTACTATTCTCCACTAAAGGTGCCCATAACAACTGAAAAGCAATAGTTCCTGGAATTTTTCTTGTGTGTAATGTCAAGATGCTTCATCATCTGCTGGAGCTCCTGCATCTAAATGTATGTATATGGGGCATAGAAAAGATTTCGACGGGCATGGCTTGAAAGAGAGAGTGGCTTTTGGGGAAGACTTTACATGGCACCGTCAGAAGGTCAGGTAAACATTGGATTCATGTAGTAGTGGGTCTTTTCTTGTGGCAGAAATGTATATTAGACAGACCCCCCGGAGTATAGAAGCAGAGTAAAGAGGTTGTCCACTATTAGGACAACCCCTTTTGATTTTACATGTTCCCCCCCGGTAAAATAATAAAGCCTACACTCACCTCCCATTCCTGCGCCATATCTGCGGTGCCATGGCTTACTTGGGGTTGTGACATCACGCGAGCCTCGCGTCCAATCAGCACAGGTTTCTGTCTCACCGCCTTCGGACCAAACGAGTTAATCAACAGGAAGTGAGCTCTGCGGCTGTGCTCACTTCCTGTTTATTGTTTGTTTGGTCCAAAGGCGAGGAGACAGTATCCAGCACTGATTGGACGTGGGGCTCTTGCGATGTTGTCGCGGGCGGGAGGAGGACGCCGCTGCTGCGCGCTCGCTAACACTCAGGTCCGGCGCTGCTGCGGCTGCTGCTCGGTGGCTCGAGCGGTGGGCCGAATCCGGGGACTCGAGCGGCGCTCCTCGCCCGTGAGTGAAAGGGGTGGTTGGTTTGGGGGATTTAGTCTGTGACGCCACCCACGGGTTGTGGTGAAGATGGGCACCACCGCTGCTGGTGACGAGGATCCCGGGAGTGATGGTGGGGAGCAGCTGGGATGTTGTTTTCCCCCTCCGTGGGTAGGGGTCGATGGTCCCGGGGCCCGGTGGTGTGACGGGGAGGCAGGGTTGGTGAGGTGCAGGGTTGCAGGGACAGCGCGGCGCGGTGCCGGATGGCACGGGTGTACTCACTCAGCAAGAGATGCACAAAGTCCTCGGTAAACTAAACGGCTGGATGGACGGGTCCCGCAGCCGGCTGCAGTGTCTCTTCCCAGACAGGTGATGGCGACTATCTTTCCCTGCACCTTTGTGTACTGTTTTGACTACGATGGATCCCCAACGGTAGTCCGCTCCCCGGTGTATGGATGCCGGAGGAGCCCGTTTGCCCGCAGGCGCTAGCCCTTGGGTCTCTAGCCTTAGGCGGTAGCTGTATACCATCACGGTGTGGACGGTTGCCTTCTAACGGGTCTTTGGCTGTTAGGAAACCCATGGCGTTCCTGTCACACTCGGATTTGACTGTTGACGGCGACTCCAAGCCTAGTCGGGGTCCGATGGCTCTGCTCCCGCCTCTGTCTCCCTGCCTAAGGACCAAACGAGTTGATCAACAGGAAGTGAGCCCTGTGGCTGTGATTACTTCCTGTTGACTGTTTGTTTGGTCCGAAGGCAGGGAGACAGAAGCTGGCATTGATTGGACACAGTTCTTATATGACGTCACAACCCAAAGCGAGCCATGGCACTGCGAGCCGTGGCACCGTTGGACCAGCACAGGTACGGGATGTGAGTATCGTCATTATTATTTTACCGGGAGGAAACATGAAGAATCAAAAGGTGTTGTCCAAATAGTGGACAACCCCTTTAAGGAGGTTAGAAGTGGTCTGGTGGGGCATTACTTGAAAAAAGATGAGTAGCTCTGGGGAAAAACTTTACACAGCACAGTCAGAAGGGCATTGATAAAAGTTATGAAGTAGGTCTTATCTTGTGGTGAGTTACACAGACCTCCACAATACAAGTGCAGATTAAGCGGTTTAAGGGTTGGTTTGGATGATGGGGTTAAAGGGGTGGTCTGGATGATGGGGTTAAAGGGGTGGTCTGGATGATGGGGTTGAAGGGGTGGTCTGGATGATGGGGTTAAAGGAGTGGTCTGGATGATATTGCACTGTCTTATTAATGGCATTGTCCACTTTGCAAATCTGGTTTTATTAAGCGTGAAGCTAACCACAGAGTACTCCTCTGTAGAGAATTGGCTGGTGCTCTCTTTCCCTGCAGCGCCTCCGCAGGAGAAGTGAAGTATTACACATTTCTTGTTGAAAAAACCCAAAATGAGCTGTCTATGTAAGTTCTCTCTGCTGCCGACTGAACGCACAAATTGTTGCCTCTCCAATTTTACAAGAATTTGAAATAAGGGGCATTAGAAGTCGCACTGGGTCGGATTGGGTCTAAAACTCAGAATATTTATTTTTTTTATCTACCTTTTCACTATGTTTTAGTGCAGTTGTGACATGATGAGGTAGCCTGGTCACCCCATATGACCTCACCCAAGATAATCTGGTGAATCACCGGCCGGCTGTGGGCCGGGAGCCAGTGGAGTATCCTGCTGTACTCCAGGGTGCAAATCCCACCCCGAGCGCTGACTTGTTTCTTCTTCATCTATTGTGCAAAATGTCACTGGCGTTGGAGATCATTGTGACAAAAAAGTGAGAACGGAAATGAAATAATAATATTTAGCTCAGTAACTGGGGTTGGCAACTAGTGAAGTTTTTTTATACTGGAAATTCAATAAGGTTCTGCTAACATTTCCCTTTGACTTTTGTCTTATAAGGGAAATTTTAGCATCGTTTTTATATTAAATGTAATTATAAGAAACCCAGGGCTAGTTGGCCTCTCGACAAAAGACTAATCACAGGCAGATTGTTGGAACCGCCAGCGATCAGTAAAGCAACCTAGCAGCAAGTGCTCATTATCTCTGCAGCGCCACCACAGTAGAAAGAAAGCATTGCAAATAAAAAATACGCGAGTCCTCCAAATACCGAAATACATTTTTTTCTTTCTCCTAAATGCAGCTCCACCACAGGAGCATAAAAAACCCTAGGCAAATTAATAAACAAACCAGGTCCTTTAAAAACTTAAATACATTTTTCAACTTTTCCTAAAAGCAATTTCTCTGCAGCTCCATTACAGTCGCCAAAAAACCCCATTACAAATTAATAGCCAGACACAACAGGAGCATGAAAAACTCCATGCAAATCAATAGACAAACCAGGTCCTCTAAATCCCGAAATACATTTTTTAACTTTTCCTAAAAGCAATTTCTTTGCAGCACCACTACAGTAGCCAAAACCCTACATTATAAATTAATAGATGCAACAGGGTAATGAAAAACCAGATGCAAATCAATAGACTAACTGGGTCCTACAAATCCCAAAATACATTTTTCAACGTTTCCTAAAAGCAATTTTTCTGCAGCTCCACTACAGTAGCCAAAAAAACCCTTTACAATATAATAGCCAGACACAACAGGAGCATGAAAAAACCCATGCAAATTAATAGACAAATCGGGTCCTCCAAATCCCAAAATACATTTTTCAACGTTTCCTAAAAGCAATTTCTCTGCAGCTCCACTACAGTAGCCAAAAAAAACCCAATACAAATTAATGGACAAATCCCAAAATACATTTTTTAGCTTCTCCTAAAAGCAATTTCTTTGCAGCACCACTACAGTAGCCAAAAAAACCTCCATTACAAATTAATAGATGCAACAGGGGCATGAAAAACCCCATGCAAATCAATAGACTAACTGCGTCCTCCAAATCCCAAAATACATTTTTTAGCTTATCCTAAAAGCAATTTATTTGCAGCACCACTACAGTAGCCAAAAACCCCATTACAAATGAATAGACAGACACAACAGGAGCATGGAAAAACCCCATGCAAATCAATAGACAAATCAGGTCCTCTAAATCCTGAAATACATTTTTCAACTTTTCCTAAAAGCAATTTCTCTGCAGCTCCACTACAGTAGCCAAAAAACTCCATTACAAATTAATGAACAAATCCCAAAATACATTTTTTAGCTTCTCCTAAAAGTAATTTCTTTGCAGCACCACTACAGTAGCCAAAAAGCCTCCATTACAAATTAAAAGATGCAACAGGGGAATGAAAAACCCCATGCAAATCAATAGACTAACTGGGTCCTCCATATCCCAAAATACATTTTTTAGCTTCGCCTAAAAGCAATTTATTTGCAGCACCACTACAGCAGCCAAAAAACCCCATTATAAATGAATACACAGACACAACAGGAGCATGAAAAACTCCATGCAAATCAATAGACAAACCAGGTCCTCTAAATCCCGAAATACATTTTTTAGCTTCTTCGAAAAGTAATTTCTTTGCAGCACCACTACAGTAGCCAAAAACACCCCATTACAAAAAAAATAGACAGACACAACAGGAGCATGAAAAACCCCATGCAAATCAATAGACAAACCAGGTTCTCTAAATCCCGAAATATATTTTTTAGCTTCTTCGAAAAGCAATTTCTCTGCAGCGTCACTACAGTAGCCAAAAAACCCCATTACAAATGAATACACAGACACAACAGGACCATGAAAAATTCCATGCAAATCAATAGACAAACCAGGACCTCTAAATCCCGAAATACATTTTTCAACTTTTCCTAAAAGCAATTTCTCTGCAGCTCCACTACAGTAGCCAATAAACTCCATTACAAATTAATGAACAAATCCCAAAATACATTTTTTAGCTTCTCCTAAAAGTAATTTCTTTGCAGCACCACTACAGTAGCCAAAAAAACCTCCATTACAAATTAATAGATGCAACAGGGGAATGAAAAACCCCATGCAAATCAATAGACTAACTGGGTCCTCCAAATCCCAAAATACATTTTTTAGCTTCGCTTCAAAGCAATTTATTTGCAGCACCACTACAGCAGCCAAAAAACCCCATTACAAATGAATACACAGACACAACAGGAGCATGAAAAACTCCATGCAAATCAATAAACAAACCAAGTCCTCTAAATCCCGAAATACATTTTTCAACTTTTCCTAAAAGCAATTTCTCTGCAGCTCCACTACAGTAGCCAAAAAAACCCCAATACAAATTAATGGACAAATGCCGAAATACATTTTTTAGCTTCTCCTAAAAGCAATTTCTTTGCAGCACCACTACAGTAGCCAAAAAACCTCCATTAGAAATTAATAGATGCAACAGGGGCATAAAAAACCCCATGCAAATCAATAGACAAACCAGGTCTTCCAAATCCCAAAATACATTTTTTAGCTTCTCGTAAAAGCAATTTATTTGCAGCACCACTACAGCAGCCAAAAAAAAAACCCATTACAAATTAATAGACACAACAAGAGCATGAAAAACCCCATGCAAATCAATAGACTAACTGGATCCTCCAAATCTCAAAATATATTTTTTAGCTTCTTCTTGAAGCCATTTATCTGCAGCGCCACTATAGCCACAAAAAAACCAAAAGCATTACAAATTAATATACCCAGCAGGAGCATGAAAACCCCATGCAAAACAATGGACAAACCAAGTCCTCCAAATCCTGAAATACATTTTTAGCTTCTCCTAAAAGCACTTTCTCTGCAGCGCCACTACAGCAGGCAAAAAAAAATCATTACAAATTAATAGAAACACCTGGTCCTCCAAACCCTACAATGCATTTTTTTTCAGTTCTCTGAAATGCAATCATTACAGGAGTAAAAAACCCCATTGCAAATCAATAAATATGTCAGGTCCTCCAAAGCCTGAAATACATTTTTTAGCTTCTTCAAAATGCAATTTCTCTGCAGCGCGACTACAGTAGCCAACCCCATCCCTCCCCCTTTGCAAATGAATATATACACATGGTCTTCTAAAGCTCAAAATGCATTTTTTAGTTCACTGAAATTAAATTTCTGTGCAGCACCACTACAGGAGCATAAAAAAACTCATTGCAAATCAATAGAAAGACTAGAAGCAAATGCTTAATTTCTCTGCAGCTTCACCATGGTTAAGAACTGCTGTTAACAAAATAGAATGTATTAACAAAAATGTATTCTGCACACAAAAAACAAAAAACAAATAGATATAAATATAATTATAATGTCTGTCTCCCCCTCTGTATATATCTCTCTGTCTCTCTCTCTAGCTCTTTGTCTGTCTGTCTTTTTCCCTGTCTGTCTCTGACTGTCTCTGTCTCTTTCTCCGTCTTTTTCAATCTCTTTCCCTGTCTGTCTATCTATCTCTGTCACTTTCCCTGTCTGTCTCTTTCCCTGTCTGTTTCCCTGTGTCTGTCTCTGTCTCTTTGTCTGTGTCTGTCCCTTTACCTGTCTGTGTCTTTCTCTTAACCTTTCTCTCTCTTTCCCTCTCTTTCCCTGTCTGTCTCTTTCCCTGTCAGTCTGTCTCTTTGTCTGTGTCTGTCTCTTTGTGTCTGTCTCTTTCCCTGGCTGCATTATGACACGCCAACATTCCATATAAGGGCGTGGCTGCGCATTCTTTTGAAGTTCTGGCTGCACTGTGGCTCCCAGCTCCATTCGCTTTAATGGAGGCAGGTTTTTTGGTGAATAACTGTAAAGCCCGGGGTTAAAATTTCCCCTCAAAACATAGCCTATGACGCTCTCGGGGTCCAGAAGTGTGAGTGCGCAAAATTTTGTGGCTGTTGCTGCGACGGTGCAGATGCCAATCCCGGACATACACACACACACACACGCACACGCACACGCACACACACACACACGCGCACACACACACACACACATACACACGTACACACATACATACATACATACATACATACATACACACATTCAGCTTCATATATTAGATATATACACACACATTATATATATATATATATATATATATATATATATATATATATATATACAGTTAGGTCCAGAAATATTTGGACAGTGACACAAGTTTTGTTATTTTAGCTGTTTACAAAAACATGATCAGAAATATAATTATATATATAATATGGGCTGAAAGTGCACACTCCCAGCTGCAATATGAGAGTTTTCACATCCAAATCGGAGAAAGGGTTTAGGAATCATAGCTCTGTAATGCATAGCCTCCTCTTTTTCAAGGGACCAAAAGTAATTGGACAAGGGACTCTAAGGGCTGCAATTAACTCTGAAGGCATCTCCCTCGTTAACCTGTAATCAATAAAGTAGTTAAAAGGTCTGGGGTTGATTACAGGTGTGTGGTTTTGCATTTGGAAGCTGTTGCTGTGACCAGACAGCATGCGGTCTAAGGAACTCTCAATTGAGGTGAAGCAGAACATCCTGAGGCTGAAAAAAAAGAAAAAATCCATCAGAGAGATAGCAGACATGCTTGGAGTAGCAAAATCAACAGTCGGGTACATTCTGATAAAAAAGGAATTGACTGGTGAGCTTGGGAACTCAAAAAGGCCTGGGCGTCCACGGATGACAACAGTGGTGGATGATCGCCGCATACTTTCTTTGGTGAAGAAGAACCCCTTCACAACATCAACTGAAGTCCAGAACACTCTCAGTGAAGTAGGTGTATCTGTCTCTAAGTCAACAGTAAAGAGAAGACTCCATGAAAGTAAATACAAAGGGTTCACATGTAGATGCAAACCATTCATCAATTCCAAAAATAGACAGGCCAGAGTTAAATTTGCTGAAAAACACCTCATGAAGCCAGCTCAGTTCTGGAAAAGTATTCTATGGACAGATGAGACAAAGATCAACCTGTACCAGAATGATGGGAAGAAAAAAGTTTGGAGAAGAAAGGGAACGGCACATGATCCAAGGCACACCACATCCTCTGTAAAACATGGTGGAGGCAACGTGATGGCATGGGCATGCATGGCTTTCAATGGCACTGGGTCACTTGTGTTTATTGATGACATAACAGCAGACAAGAGTAGCCGGATGAATTCTGAAGTGTACCGGGATATACTTTCAGCCCAGATTCAGCCAAATGCCGCAAAGTTGATCGGACGGCGCTTCATAGTACAGATGGACAATGACCCCAAGCATACAGCCAAAGCTACCCAGGAGTTCATGAGTGCAAAAAAGTGGAACATTCTGCAATGGCCAAGTCAATCACCAGATCTTAACCCAATTGAGCATGCATTTCACTTGCTCAAATCCAGACTTAAGACGGAAAGACCCACAAACAAGCAAGACCTGAAGGCTGCGGCTGTAAAGGCCTGGCAAAGCATTAAGAAGGAGGAAACCCAGCGTTTGGTGATGTCCATGGGTTCCAGACATAAGGCAGTGATTGCCTCCAAAGGATTCGCAACAAAATATTGAAAATAAAAATATTTTGTTTGGGTTTGGTTTATTTGTCCAATTACTTTTGACCTCCTAAAATGTGGAGTGTTTGTAAAGAAATGTGACAATTCCTACAATTTCTATCAGATATTTTTGTTCAAACCTTCAAATTAAACGTTACAATCTGCACTTGAATTCTGTTGTAGAGGTTTCATTTCAAATCCAATGTGGTAGCATGCAGAGCACAACTCGCGAAAAGTGTGTCACTGTCCAAATATTTCTGGACCTAACTGTATATATATATATATATACTAGCTGTACTACCCGGCTTCGCTCGGGTTAATAACTGTTGTTAACAAAATAGAATGTATTAACATTCCCGGGATAGAATGTATAAATAGAATATATTAACGCCCGGGATAGTAACTGTCTCTCTGTTTCTCTACCATTCTCTCTGTCTGTCTCCCCCTCTGTATCTCTTTCTCTCTCTCTTTGTCTGTCTGTCTCTTTCCCTGTCTGTCTCTGACTGTCTGTCTCTTTCTCCGTCTGTCTCAATCTCTCAATCTCTTTCCCTGTCTGTCTACCTATCTCTTTCCCTGTCTGTCTATCTCTGTTACTTTCCCTGTCTGTCTCTTTCCCTCTCTTTCCCTCTGTCTCTTTCCCTGTCTGTCTCTTTGTCTGTCTCTTTACCTGTCTTTGTCTGTCTCTTACCCTGTCTGTCTCTTTGCCTTTCTTTCCCTGTCTGTCTGTTTCCCTGTGTCTGTCTCTGTCTCTTTGTCTGTCTCTTTCCCTGTCAGTCTGTCTCTTTGTCTGTGTCTGTCTCTTTGTGTCTGTCTCTTACCCTGTCTATGTCCGTTTCTTACCCTGTCTGTGTCTGTCTCTTTCCCTGTCTGTGTCTGTCTCTTTCCCTGGCTGCATTGTGACACGCCAACATTCCATATAAGGGTGTGGCTGCGCATTCTTCTGAAGTTCTGGCTGCACTGTGGCTCCCAGCTCCATTCGCTTTAATGGAGGCAGGTTTTTTGGCAAATAACTGTAAAGAGCGGGGTTAAAATTTCCCCTCGAAAAATAGCCTATGACGCTCTCGGGGTCCAGAAGTGCGAGTGTGCAAAATTTTGTGGCTGTAGCTGTGACGGTGCAGATGCCAATCCCGGACATACACACATACATACACACATTCAGATTTATATATTAGATATATAAATATATTTCATCACAGTCATAAAATTTGGGATATATTCAGAGTGTGTATCGAGAGCTGGGTGTGACTCCTCAAAAAAAAACTATATTATTGGTCTCGACAAATTTTTCTCATCAACACTTTTTCTTCTCGGACCCCCATTGTGAGTATATATTAAAGCTCTTAAATACATAATATATATTAAAATATGCCCAGGAAGGTATTATATTTCTAAAAAAAAATGAAAAAAAAAATTCCTCTACTGGAATCGTTCCGAGGGAATGTATTTTCGACGTTTGCTCCTTGATAGAAACATGATGTAGCAAGGATCATTTGTCGGAGAAACTAAAGTGCTCCCTCATGCTTCTCCTCCTAGACGGCCACCTTGGAGATATTTCAGTCCCCGTCACGTATAGCAGAATGACCTTCCAGCTTGATCTGTAATCCACAAATCCCACTTAAAAAGGTTCCTGGCATTTGGTATTTGTTGATTTTTCTGCCGAGCGATCCAAGCTCTTATGCAGCTGCAGACAGAGGCGGCTTTTGTAAATTCACTTCCATCTTCGGGGACGTATTAAATACTGGAGCTGTTCATCAAACTATATACAACATATGTATTGTTAAGAAGCAAAAAAAAAAAATGTAAAGATTTTGTAACTACAGGAATTTTACCTTCTCAGCAAATGGTAAAATTATGTTTTGGAAAATGGAAGAATTTCTGTAGAGCGGTCGTTATGTTCCAAAATATTGCGCAGGGCCTTATACAGAATGTATCGCTCACATCCATCTCGTAGTCCTGATATTGCTGAAACTTATGCAAAAAATGAACAAACCCAACTCAAAAAGTAGGCCTATTGAAAGCATTATTGGGTGTTTTGGGGGTTCCTCATGGGCGGGGCTTAAATGATCCAATTAAAACTTTTAAATTAAATATATCCTTAAGCCTAGAACGCATACCTGGGGCCTTGCAGGCCTGCTAGATCACTTGTTTTCTATGGTAGATGTCTATGCTTGCGCGTTCAAGGGTTAAAAAAAATCCAACTCTTTATATCAGGGCTGTATACCGAATATATCGCTTACATCCATCTCAGTCCTGATATTGTGGAGACTTTCTCGCTTTCCCCCTAAAAAAAAAAAATGAACAGGACCTGTTTAAACCCCACTCAAAAGTAGGCCTATTGAAAGCATTATTGGTTGTTTTGGAAGTTCCTCATGGGTGGGGCTTAAATGATCCAATTGAAACTTTTAATTTAAATATATCATTAAAAAACAAACAATTCTTTATATCAGGGCCGTATACAGAATGTATCCCTTACATCCATCACACAGTCCTGATATTGTGGAGACTTTGGCGCTATCCCCCCCCAAAATGAACAGGACCTATTTTTAAACCCCACTCAAAAAATAGTCCTATTGAAAGCATTATTGGGTGTTTTGGAGATTCCTCGTGGGTGGGGCTTAAATAATCCAATTAAAGCTTTTAAATTAAATATATCATTAAAAAAACAAACAATTCTTTATATCAGGGCCGTATACAGAGTGTATCGCTTACATCCATCTCACAGTCCTGATATTGTGGAGATTTTCTCTCTATCCCCCCAAAAATGAACAGGACCTATTTAAACCCCACCCCAAATAGGCCTATTGAAAGCATTATTGGGTGATTTGGAGGTTCCTCATGGGCAGGGCTTAAATGACCCAATTAAGACTTTTAAATAATAACCAATTAAAACTTTTAAATTAAATATATCATTAAAAAAACATCAATTCTTTATATCAGGGCTGTATACAGAATATCGCTCACATGCATCTCGCAGTCCTGATATTGCTGAGACTTTCCCAAATCTGAACTCGAGCTATTCAAACCCCACTCAAAAAATAGGCCCATTGAAAGCATTAGTAGGTGTTTTGGAGGTTCCTCATGGGTGGGGCTTAAATGATCCAATTAAAACTTTAAAATTGAATATATCATTAAAAAAATCCAACTCTTTATATCAGGGCTGATCAGGGCTGTATACAGAATATATTGCTTACATCCATCTCACAGTCCTGATATTGTGGAGACTTTCATGCTATTCCCCCCCCCCCCCAAAAAAAATGAACAAGACCTTTTTAAACCCAACCCCAAAAATAGGCCTATTGAAAGCATTATTGGGTGATTTGGAGGTTCCTCATGGGCAGGGCTTAAATTACCCAATTAAGACTTTTAAAAAGTAACCAATTAAAACTTTTAAATTAAATATATCATTAAAAAACAACCAATTCTTTATATCAGGGCTGTATACAGAATGTATCGCTTACATCCATCTCACAGTCCTGGTATTGCTCACACTTTACCAAACCTGAACTGGAGCTGTTCAAACCCCTCTCAAAAAATAGGTCTATTGAAAGCACTATTGGGTGCTATGGGGGTTCCTCATGGGTGGGGCTTAAATGACCCTATTAAGACTTAAAAAAATAAACAATTCTTTATATATATATTTTTTTTTTATAATTTTCTTATTTATTAATTTTGATAATATTTTTTTCCTCAAGTTTTCATCTCACGATCAATATAAAAAAATAAAAAATAATCTTCACATTTTTTACACTGTGACTAATATTAGAATCATACTTCCTGTTCTTTTTCTGAATCCACATAGACATAATGGATTGGTTCTGGCACATTTGATTTGGATAAAGGTTATTGGGAAGGAAAAAGAAGGAGGTGAGCTGTGAATCGCAGGTACTGTTAGCTACTGTATATAGAGTTTTTACCAGTCATTGTACAGGAGGAGGAGGTGGGCTGTGATATCTTCTATTGTCAATAATGGATCCTGTGTTATCTACTGTATATAGAGGTGTTATGAGTCATTGTACAGGAGGGAGAGGAAGTGAGCTGTGATATCACCTATTGTGGATCCTGTGTTATCTATTATATATAGAGGTATTATCAGTCATTGTACAGGAGGGGGGGTGTGAGCTGTGACATCACCTATTGTGAATGGTGGATCCATTGTTATTTACTATACATAGAGGTGTTATCGATCATTGTACAGGAAGAAGAGGTGAGCTGTGACATCACATTGTGAATGGTGGATCCTGTGTTATCTAATGTATATAGAGTTGTTATCAGTCATTGTACAGGAGGAGGAGGAGGTGAGCTGCAATATCACCTATTGTGGATCCTGGGTTATATACTGTATTTAGAGGTTTTATCAGTCATTGTACAGGAAGAGGAGGAGGTGAGCTGTAATATCACCTATTGTGGATCCTGGGTTATATACTGCATTTAGAGGCTTCATCAGTCATTGTACAGGAGGAGGAGGAGGTGAGCTGTAATATCACCTATTGTGGATCCTGGGTTATATACTGTATTTAGAGGTTTTATCAGTCATTGTACAGGAGGAGGAGGAGGTGAGCTGTAATATCACCTATTGTGGATCCTGGGTTATATACTGTATTTAGAGGTTTTATCAGTCATTGTACAGGAAGAGGAGGAGGTGAGCTGTAATATCACCTATTGTGGATCCTGGGTTATATACTGCATTTAGAGGCTTTATCAGTCATTGTACAGGAGGAGGAGGAGGTGAGCTGTAATATCACCTATTGTGGATCCTGGGTTATATACTGTATTTAGAGGTTTTATCAGTCATTGTACAGGAGGAGGAGGAGGTGAGCTGTAATATCACCTATTGTGGATCCTGGGTTATATACTGTATTTACAATCAGTCATTGTACAGAACAGGAGTGTGAGTCTAGTGAAATTTTTTTTCTATTTTTTTAATATATAGATACAGTAGCACTATGGAAAATCATTCCTTTACAGATGAGCCCTGAGCTTCTAGCTATGCCTATGTTTTCGATCATGACAGCATAATTCCTACAGATCCTGTACTGTAGCGAATAGAGTATATCGGTGACAACATAACTACAGGCAATACGATCCAATGTATACGGCGTGACCCATTGAGCCAGTATAGCCAGCTGCACTCCGTCGCCGGTAGTCTCCTCCCTGGAGGAGTATTTGGAGCCACGACTCTGAGGTCCCCATGTGATATATTACATCGATATGCCACATTTTGGATTTTTTTTATTTAGATTGATGGATAAATATATTAAAAGATAAAAAAAAATTATCACTAACCAACGGTGCCCAAATGTGGTTACATTCTCCAAAGTTTTATTCTCCATTTTTATCGTTACTGCAAGTCTTGCTGTGTTCCTCAGCTCAGCCGCCGGTATATCGGTGGTCTCCTCTTAGGACCACCACTCACCACTTCATTATCGTATTTGCAGGCATTAATAGCGGAAAGGTTTTGGATTTCGTTACCTCGTGACATCCCAACAAAATGTGCCTGAAGTTTCTAAAAAAAAAAGCTTTCAATCTCCAGGAGCCGACGATACCATTTTTTTATTATTTCGTCTCAATTTTTGGCATATTATTTTTTCCTCCTTTTGAACAACTTTTGCTCCCATGAAATAAATATATCAGCGCTCTGTCTTAAGACATATTATAACCTGGCGGGAGACCAAGGCTGCAGAACATTCCTAGACAAAGCCCGCGAGTTTAGACATGGCTTCCAACTGGTGATAACGGAGACAGGAAAATGCGGATTCTCTCTCCCCTTATCTTCCGGGTTTATTACTAGTTTACGGGAGTGGGATTGAAAGATTATCATCGTGTCTTGCAGACTAAATCTAAGGATGGAGATCACCTGACCAATGATGTAAATGTTCCTCCTTACTGGTAATTGCTCAGACATCTTACTGAGCATGCTCACCCAGAACTTTGCCCAGTTGTACTTTCTGGTTCTGCAGTTGTGCTGTTGCCTTTGCTAGTGTTCTGATCCCAGATTGTTATTTGACTCCTCTCTGCCCGCTCCCTGTTCCTGTCATGACCTCCTGCTTATTGACCTCGGACCATTATCTGACCACGTCTCTGTTTACCCCCTGAACCTATTACGTGCTCTCCTGGATTTCTGACCCTCGGATATTGACCTGACTACGACTTATAATTATTTCTAAAGGTGCACTTCTCATGGGTTTTTCATAATGATTGGCCCTTTAAAACTCATTTTCCTTGCTTATTTGTATATCCTCATATTGAGTGGCCAACAATCTAATAATATTATTGTCAGACTTCCATCTGTTGCTTGTTCCTATTGTCCACTGACTACGCCTCCGTTTACTCCTTGTGCTCATACGTGTCCTCCCGTTACCAGACCCCGGCTTTCCTAACTACTCTTCCGTCCATTCTGCCCATAAGTAGTGACTGCATCACAATTGTAATAACATCATTCGTTTTCCCAGCTATACACTTCATCTATTTCGGAAGGGTGAAACAAGAGATTTGAGTTTCTTCAACCCTTTACTTTCTCCCTGCTGTTAGAGAGATGGAAATATACAGTAAATAAAAGAGCTTTACTATCCTATCCAAATTGGGAAATAGAAATTATACCTATGTGGCTGTAGAGGGATCTTTTCTTTCAAATTAATGAAGTCCTTTTCTTACAGCAGCATAGGCACAGATTTAAAGGGAACCTGTCATGTCCCTAAATTCTATCAATTTATGGGGTTAATCAGCAGGTTATTATTGTTCTAAAGCTGCCTGGTCACTGCACCCTTCATCTATTTCGGAAGGGTGAAACAAGAGATTTGAGTTCCTGCAGTCCTTTACTTTCTCCCTTCTATTAGAAAGAGAGATGGAAATATACATTAACTTAAATAACTTTACTATCCTACCCAAATTAGGAAATAGAAATTATACCTATGTGTCTGTAGAGGGATCTTTCATAGTAATGCGGTCCTGTTTTTACAGCAGCATAGGCACTGATTTAAAGGGAACCTGTCATGTTCACAAATGCTATCAACTTACACATATGAGGTAATCTACAGGTTATTAGTGTTTTAAAGCTGTGCGGTCACTGCACCTTTCATCATTTTGGAAGGGTGAAACAAGAGATTTGAGTTCCTGCAGTCCTTTACTTTCTCCCTGCTGTTACAGAGATGGAAATATACAGTAAATAAAAGAGCTTTACTATCCTACCTAAATTGGGAAATAGAAATTATACCTATGTGTCTGTAGAGGGATCTTTCAAATTAATGAGGACCTGTTCTTACAGCAGCATAGGCACTGATTTAAAGGGAACCTGTCATGTTCACAAATGCTATCAACTTACACATATGAGGTTAATCTTCAGGTTATTAGTGTTTTTAATCTGCGCGGTCACTGCACCTTTCATCATTTTGGAAGGGTGAAACAAGAGATTTGAATTCCTGCAGTTCTTTACTTTGTCCCTGCTGTGAGAAAGAGAGATGGAAATATACAGTAAATAAAAGAGCTTTACTATCCTACTCAAATTGGGAAATACAAATGATACCTGTGTGTCTGTAGAGAGATCTTTCATAGTAATGATTTCCTGTTTTTACAGCAGCATAGGCACTAATTTAAAGGGAACCTGTCATGTCTCTAATTGCTATCAACTTACACATATGGGGTTAATCAGCAGGTTAATATTGTTCTAAAGCTGCCCTGCCACTGCACCCTTCATCTATTTCGGAAGGGTGAAACAAGAGATTTGATTTCCTGCAGTCCTTTACTTTCTCCCTGCTGTTAGAAAGAGAAATGGAAATATACAGTAACTGAAATAGCTTTACTATCCTACCCCAATTAGGAAATAAAAATTTTACCTATGTGTTTGTAGAGGGATCTTTCAAATTAATGAGGTCCTGTTTTTAGAGCAGCATAGGCACTGATTTAAAGGGAACCTGTCATGTCCCTAAATGCTATCAAATTACACATATGAGGTTAATCTGCAGGTTATTAGTGTTTTAAAGCTGCCCGGTCCCTGCACCTTTCATCATTTTGGAAGAGTGTCACAAACCACCGGGGGGGTCACTCAGAAATCCCCCGCGCTGGCTACCAGTACGTCACAATCGGGGGGTAACAAGTGGGGGTCACCCCTCCTTTATACCTCCCGACCGACAGACAGAGCACGTGACGCGCTCTCTAGCGCCCCTCTTATAGTCAGGCCAATTATGGAATTGCCCGACAATAAGCAAGGAGGCCGCTATACTACTTATGCCGATTATTGAAGGGTCCCCGGTGAGAGTAAGGTATATATTCCCCCGACCTCCGCGGGCGGAATATATAATATCTTCCCGAATCTCACTGGCCTCCCCACAATAATCCTTGGCACAACTCGCTGCCACCAACCGCTTCACGGTAACTATTAGCCGAACACACAGACGTGGGATTCAAGATCGAGATAACAGAACAGCCCAAGATTAATTATATAATTTAATCAGCCTAAAGCACACTAGAAACTACAATATATACAATAGGGAATCTACAGAATATACATATGTCAGAGTACAGTTACAATCAAAGCATGGGTTACAAACAGGCATACACAGTTCCAGCAGTTACCTTGTTGCGTCTGGCCACAGGGGGGCGCTGTACCCAGGTTTCTAGGATCCTTCCCACAGATGTTTCCTACACGTGCCCCCAGCGAAAAGAACCCTGGAAAATGGCCGAAGTAGGGTTATCAACCTGGGCAGATCCAGGTCCCCTCCTACCTTAGTGACCTCAGAGGGAGCACTGCCACTCCCCCCCGCTTTTAGTCAGAATTATCCAGAAAGGGGATTTTGGCTATAACTTTGCCTGGGAGCGTCGTAGACGGACGTCAACGCTCTCATTGTGACAGTTATGAATTTAGCTACAGAACGAGGGGACTCATGACCTGTCTGCCAGTTCCCCATTGGCTGATATCACGCCTGGGGCATTTCCCAATGTCCTGCTCCCATAAAAAGGGTGTGCCGGCATCGTCCGCATGCGGAGACACCATTTTTATGGTTGCCATATTTATCGGAAATATGGCTTGCGAGATATGAACCATTTTTTACTGGAGTCGTTCTGTCTGGCTATTTCCATAGCCTTGCTAACTAGCTAGCAGCCCCCACTACAGGGTCACGGCAGGGAGTCATCCTGTGTCCATTGTCCCTAAGCCACCTAATTTCCATATCACAGGACATGGCCATGGAGGTGTAAGTGGAACACTGAGAACAAGAAGGGAGGGGGGGCACTGCCAGGGAGTGATGAGGGATTATGACTGGAGTCATAATTCATCTTCATATCCCGGGATTTGCCTCACACCTCCCCCCTTTTGAGGGCGCTAGGGGGCAGCACACTCCGGTGTTCCCCCGTGCGCCCGTCCGCGACCTCTCCTTGTCGGGACAGCCCGTCTGCGTTACCGTGGTCACGGCCCCTTTTGTGGCGAATGGTGAAGTTGTATTGCTGGAGCGCAAGGCTCCATCGCAACAATCGCCCATTCGTCCCAGAGACGGTGTGCAACCAGCTGAGGGGATTGTGGTCCGTCTCCACGATGAAGTGGCGCCCGTATAGATAGGGTTGCAGACGCTGCAGGGCCCACACTATGGCCAGGCACTCCTTCTCCATCGTGGAATGGGCAACTTCCCTTGGTAACAGCTTCCTGCTCAGGTACAAGACTGGGTGCTCTTGGCTCGCAGAGTCCACCTGGCTGAGCACCGCACCGAGGCCGAAGTCACTGGCGTCGGTCTGTACTACAAACGGCCGCGTGAAGTCGGCTGCCTGTAGCACGGGCGGGCTGGACAGGGCGTCCTTTAGGGCCCGGAAGGCTGTCTCGCAGTCCATTGTCCAATCGACTGCAGAGGGCAGCTTCTTCTTGGTGAGGTCCGTCAAGGGCTTTGCCAGGCTACTATAGCATGGAACAAACCTCCTATAGTACCCAGCGGTCCCCAAGAAGGACATCACCTGCTTCTTGGTCCTGGGGGTGGGCCAGGATGCGATGGCTTCCACTTTCTCAGGCTCGGGCTTCAGTGTTCTCCCACCTACCCGGTGACCGAGGTACTGGACCTCGCTCATGGCCAGCTGACACTTGCCCGGCTTGATGGTCAAACCTGCCCGGTGGACCCGCCTGAGCACCTGTGCTAGATGCTCTAGGTGATCTTCCCAGGTGGGACTGAAGACGGCAATGTCATCCAGGTACGCGGCCGCGTACCCTTCAAGTCCCTTGAGCAGGGTGTTGACCATCCGCTGGAAAGTGGCAGGGGCATTCCTCATCCCGAATGGCATCACCGTGGACTCGTACAGTCCAAATGGGGTAATAAAGGCAGAGCGTTCCCTGGCCTTGCGAGTCAGGGGGATCTGCCAATATCCCCGGCTCAGGTCCATGATGGTCAGGTACTGAGCCCCGGCCAACTGATCGAGCAGGTCATCGATGCGTGGCATTGGGTACGCATCGGCGACCGTGACAGCATTGAGCCCCCTGTAGTCCACGCAGAACCGAGTGGTTCGGTCCTTCTTAGGGACGAGGACTACAGGCGAGGCCCAAGCGCTGTTGGATGCCTGGATCACCCCCAGCTTCAGCATCTCGTCAATCTCCTGGCGCATGTGTTGCTGCACCTCCAGGGAGACCCGATATGCTGAACGCCGGATCGGGGGATGATCCCCAGTGTCCACGTGATGGACAGCCAAGTCAGTCCTTCCGGGCTGGTTGGTAAACAACCCCCGGAAGGGGAGGAGGGTGGCCCACAGCTGGGACCGTTGGTCTTCCAAGAGCTGGTGGCCAACCTCCACATCCTCAATGGATCCGCCTGCCCTAACCTGGGCTAGCATATCCAAGAGGGTTTCCGCTTCTCCCTCCTCGGGCAGGTTGCACACGGGGAGCGCACATGCCTCCCGCTCATGATGTGCCTTCATCATGTTCACATGGAAGGGCTTCCGCCTTCCACGGGCAGGGTCCAGGGTGACCAGGTACGTTACAGGGTTGAGCTGCTGGTACATGAGGTATGGGCCTTCCCAGGCTGCCTGAAGCTTGTCCTGTGGTACGGGGACCAGTACCCACACCTCTTGACCCACTTGGTAGGTCCTCTCACAAGCGTTCTGGTCGTACCAACGCTTCTGATCGGCCTGGGCTTGAGCCATATTGTCGTGTACCAGTTGCGTCAAGGCCTGCATTTTGTCCCGGAAGCGCATGACATACTCGATAACCGACACTCCAGGGGTGGCCAAATCCCCTTCCCAAGCCTCTTTCACCAGAGCCAGGGGGCCCCGCACACGTCGCCCGTACAGGAGCTCAAACGGTGAGAATCCTGTTGAGGCCTGTGGAACCTCCCGGTAAGCAAATAACAGGTGTGGGAGATACCGCTCCCAGTCACGCCCATGGGAGTCGACCAACATCTTAAGCATCTGCTTTAAGGTGCCACTGAACCGCTCGCACAGGCCATTAGTCTGTGGATGGTACGGGCTGGCCACCAGATGTCGCACCTGGACTTGCTTACAGAGGGCCTCCATCAGCTGGGACATGAATTGGGTCCCCCGGTCAGTGAGCATTTCCTGGGGAAAACCCACTCGGGAGAAAATCTCCAGCAATGCGGTGGCCACCTTGTCAGCCCGAATGGACGACAAGGCCACTGCTTCTGGGTACCGGGTGGCATAGTCCACTACCGTCAGTAGGAAGCGTTTCCCGGAGCTGCTGGGGATGGCCAGCGGGCCGACCAGATCCACAGCCACCCTCCTGAAAGGCTCATCGATGATTGGCAGAGATACTAGTGGGGCTTTGGGGCGTGGCCCCGCCTTCCCCACTCTCTGACAGGTTTCACACGAACGGCAGTAGGCAGCCACATCGGCCCCCATTTTTGGCCAGTAGAAATGCTGGTTAAACCTGGCCTTGGTCTTAGCGATCCCTAGGTGTCCGGCCATCGGAATCTCATGTGCGATCCGCAACAACTCCGTCCGGAACGGATAGGGTACCACCAACTGTCGGTCCCTGGGCCACGCCTCCGGTGAACCCTGCTGGACCGTGGCCCGGTACAGCCGTCCTTGGTCCCAGACCACTCGCTCCGGGTCCGAGTCCGAGGGAGGCTGTGCCGCCTGCTCCTTAAGAGCTTTCAGGCTGTCGTCAGCTTCTAACGCTGCCTGAAACCCCTGACTAGATGTGGCCAGAATCGACGAGACTGTCACATCTTCAGTCAGTACCCCGGGACCTGTGTCCTGGCCTCCGCCTGACTCGGCTGCCACTTGGTCAGAAGGGGAAGAGCTATCGGACCTCCGGGAGGCCCCTTGGCTTCCAGCACTCCCACTGCGGGTGACAGCGGCCACAGCCGCTGCGACCGTGGGTCGTGCCTGCTCCTCCTCCGTTCCTGACCAAGTCGCCGGTTCAGGCAGACCTACCTGGCTTCCTGACACCCCGGTTGTGGGGGAACCATGCACCGAGATCTTACCTGGGAGCACTTCCGCTCCTGGACCGGCCCCAATCTCACCTGCCTGTTCCCCTCCTGCAGCAACAGAACCCCGCTGTGAAATCTCTGGGGACCCCACATTTGCTGTGGTAGCCCCCACCCCACACACTGGTCCTCCCCCTGCAGCACCCTGCTCTCTGCTTATCCCTGCAGAGGGCAACAGATCCCAGCTCACAGGCTGGTTACTTGTAGAGGCATTGTCACACCTTTCTCTGACCCCCTCCCCTGTCACAGCTGCAGCTGAGTGTGTGTCTATGGTGTCTATGCAAGCAGAAATATCAGAGTTCACTCCCTCCTCCCTTACATCATTCATAGATAACACATTAACATTGTTCGGAGGCATGTCAGTACTGGCTGAAGGTTCAGCCCTTGGTTGGGGCCCAAACTGGGAGGTTATCTGCCCCAAATCTGTCCCAAGTAGCACGTTTGCGGGGATCCGATCAGTTACCCCCACCTCCCTCACCCCTCGCCCTGCGCCCCAGTCCACATAAATGTCAGCAACAGGCAGCGCCGGGTCAATGCCTCCAATCCCGGAGACAGCGAGGGTTTTTCCAGGGATCAAGTCCTGGGGGGACACCATCTCAGGCCGCACCAGAGTCACCTCCGAGGCGCTGTCTCGCAGTCCTATGGTCACAGACCGGCCGACGGTGACAGGTTGGAAGCTGTCCAGGGACCTACCACCACCCCCACCCACACAATACACCTTGGGCGGCCCTTGGGACGGGGACGGAGCCGGGGCCTTGGGACGCTGAGGGCACATGGCCTTGAAGTGTCCAGGTAGGTTGCACTGGTGGCACCGTCTTGGTTCCGCCACGGGCCTGGAGAGGGGAGTTGAGGGGGACACCCCCTGCAGTCTAGGGGCAGGTGGGGCAGTCGCAGAATTCATCTTACCCCCTCTCCAGGTGCTGCTGGTGGCCGCTCTCCTGGCCTCAGGGGCCCGGTTGTTGGTGTAGTCATCGGCAAGGGCAGCTGTAGCCGTGGACCCCTTTGGCTTCTGGTCTCGGATGAACTGGCGGAGATCCTCAGGGCAGTTCCACAAGAGTTGCTCCGTGATGAACAAGTCCAGGATCTCCGGTCCGGTGGAAAGCTGCAGGCCTTGGGTCCAGTGGTCGGCAGCTCGGGCAAGTGCCCGCCGGTGGTCAGCCCAGGAGTCCTTTGGTCCCTTCTGTAGGCTCCGGAACTTCTTGCAGTAGGACTCTGGAGTGAGGTTGGACTGTTGGATCAGGGCCCGCTTGATGGTGTCGTAGCCCTGATCTGCCTCAGCAGGCAAGTCACCAAGGATATCCAGGGCCTTACCCCTTAAACGGGGGGTCAGGTATTTGGCCCACTGGTCCTTGTCCAGATGGTGCTGCAAGCAAGTCCGTTCAAAAGCAGTCAAGAAAGAGTCCAAGTCTCCATCCTTCTCCAGCACTGGGAAGTCCTCAACACGGACCTTTGGAAGTTTGGTGTCTCGAAGGTCACATGTGGCTGATGAGGGCCGGAGCTGAGCTAGCTGCAGCTGGTAGTCACGGTCTGCCTGTCGCTCTCGCTCTTCACGCGCTGCCTGCCGCTCTCGCTCCGCAGCCTCACGCTCTGCGTGCCGCTCCGCAGCCTCAGCGTCACGCGCTGCCTGCCGCTCTGCCCTGCGCTCTGCCAGGAGTTCCTTGTAGCCCTTCTGGTCTCCAGCCTGGAGAAGGGCCATAGCCATTTGCAGAAGGCTATCCGAGCCTCCCAGGCTCGGTGGAATGGCACGTGGTGATCTGCGGCACGCTGCAGAGCTAGGCGATTCACTGTCCCTTTCAGAGCGGAGGGCTGGCATCTGGCTCGTTGAGGAACCTTGGGTGAGCTCCTCCTCATCTTGTCCAGCAGTGCCAGGTTGCGCAATGTCCTCGGCAGAACGGTTTTCTGGCGTCGAGCTCCTGGAGGACTCGTGGGCAACCTCCTCATTGCTGCCCACAGCACCGTCCTCCCTCTCTTCGGCTCCTGCCTTAGCATTGGCCAGTTGCATAGCTCTGCTCCTGGTGCCATCAGCCATTCTTGCAGACTTTTGGTCACTGACACAGAACTGACACCTGATGCCTCCACACACCTTACAGTATCTGCACTCTGACACTCTAGTGTTGAGCTAGTCTGAAGACCCCAGCAGCCACAGCTGCTGCAGGCAGTCTTTAGTGTCTGGGAGTATGGGTCTCACACTCACACACACTATTATCTCGATCCCACCGCTATGCCACCAATATGTCACAAACCACCGGGGGGGTCACTCAGAAATCCCCCGCGCTGGCTACCAGTACGTCACAATCGGGGGGTAACAAGTGGGGGTCACCCCTCCTTTATACCTCCCGACCGACAGACAGAGCACGTGACGCGCTCTCTAGCGCCCCTCTTATAGTCAGGCCAATTATGGAATTGCCCGACAATAAGCAAGGAGGCCGCTATACTACTTATGCCGATTATTGAAGGGTCCCCGGTGAGAGTAGGGTATATATTCCCCCGACCTCCGCGGGCGGAATATATAAAATCTCCCCGAATCTCACTGGCCTCCCCACAATAATCCTTGGCACAACTCGCTGCCACCAACCGCTTCACGGTAACTATTAGCCGAACACACAGACGTGGGATTCAAGATCGAGATAACAGAACAGCCCAAGATTAATTATATAATTTAATCAGCCTAAAGCACACTAGAAACTACAATATATACAATAGGGAATCTACAGAATATACATATGTCAGAGTACAGTTACAATCAAAGCATGGGTTACAAACAGGCATACACAGTTCCAGCAGTTACCTTGTTGCGTCTGGCCACAGGGGGGCGCTGTACCCAGGTTTCTAGGATCCTTCCCACAGATGTTTCCTACACGTGCCCCCAGCGAAAAGAACCCTGGAAAATGGCCGAAGTAGGGTTATCAACCTGGGCAGATCCAGGTCCCCTCCTACCTTAGTGACCTCAGAGGGAGCACTGCCACTCCCCCCCGCTTTTAGTCAGAATTATCCAGAAAGGGGATTTTGGCTATAACTTTGCCTGGGAGCGTCGTAGACGGACGTCAACGCTCTCATTGTGACAGTTATGAATTTAGCTACAGAACGAGGGGACTCATGACCTGTCTGCCAGTTCCCCATTGGCTGATATCACGCCTGGGGCATTTCCCAATGTCCTGCTCTCATAAAAAGGGTGTGCCGGCATCGTCCGCATGCGGAGACACCATTTTTATGGTTGCCATATTTATCGGAAATATGGCTTGCGAGATATGAACCATTTTTTACTGGAGTCGTTCTGTCTGGCTATTTCCATAGCCTTGCTAACTAGCTAGCAGCCCCCACTACAGGGTCACGGCAGGGAGTCATCCTGTGTCCATTGTCCCTAAGCCACCTAATTTCCATATCACAGGACATGGCCATGGAGGTGTAAGTGGAACACTGAGAACAAGAAGGGAGGGGGGGCACTGCCAGGGAGTGATGAGGGATTATGACTGGAGTCATAATTCATCTTCATATCCCGGGATTTGCCTCACAAAGAGTGAAACAAGAGATTTGAGTTCCTGAAGCCCTTTACTTTCTCCCTTCTATTAGAAAGAGAGATGGAAATATACCGTAACTGAAATAGCTTTACTATCCTACCCAAATTGGGAAATACACATTATACCTATATGTCTGTAGAGGGATCTTTCATATTAATGAGGTCCTGTTCTTACAGCAGAATAGGCACTCACTTAAAGGGAACCTGTCTTGTTTCCAAACGCCCCCAAATGCTATAACCCTTCAGGTATGGGGTCAGTCTGCCAGTTAATAATGTTCTCAAGTAGCGACAGTCACCACACTGAAAGTCCGGCTACCACTGGTACATCTACAGCAGAGAAAACAGGGATTCTATCAAAACTGGACTGAGCAGCTCAGTAAGTGACACATTCCTGGAATTAGGATCTCTGCCCCTACATAATGCAGCTCTTGGATTCCATAGGAAATATCTGCTAACAGATTTCTTGTAAAGTCTATGGAGAGGGGGGTGATATATTGTGTTGCTGTTTTTTAGTGAGTGTTTTGTCTCAGTATGGCGCTGGATTCATAGCTACACTGCTCAATACTACTGCTGTTTCTATGCATGAGCTCCAGACTGACAGGAATGTCTCTTGTCTTTGTGTACTGTGTATGGGAGACATAGGCGGGATTATACACAACTTAGCATTCTGGCCACAGTAGAGAAAACAGGGATTCTATCAAAACTGCACCAAGCAGCCCAGTAAGAAACACTGGATCAGGATCTCAGCCCCTATATCATGCATCTGTGAGATTACATAGCAAAAACCTGATGACAGATTCCCTTTAAAGTCTATGTAGGGGGGGTGACATATTGTGTTGCTGGTTTTTAGTAAGTGTTTTATCTCACTACGGAGCTGGATTCACAGCTGCACTGCTTAGTACTACTGCTGCTTCTATTCATGAGCTCTCCTACATTATGCAGCTCTTAGATTACATACGAAATTCCTGCTGACATATTCCCTTTAAAGTCTATGTAGAGGGGGGGTGACATATTGTGTTGCTGGTTTTTAGTAAGTGTTTTATCTCACTACGGAGCTGGATTCACAGCTACACTGCTCAATACTACTCCTGCTTCTATGCATGAGTGTTGTGAATGTCATCCGAGGGGGTGAGGGTTTGGAGCGCCCTCTGGTGGTCAAGACTGGGGGTGAAGCTGACTGTGTCTCAACAGGTGTGGAAGTTAATTGGGAGTTTGGAAGCCCAATTGCAGATCAGCCTGGGCTATATAGAAGAGCAGTGTCTACTGGCTGGAGCCGGTTATAGATTTTGTTCCTCTGTTTCTGAATTGGCTTGGAGTTGTCCTTCCATTTATCCTGTGCCTGTCCCATTCCAGATAAGTTGCAAGTTATTTGCTTTATTGCCTGATCCACACCTAAGGGTATTTTGTTTTTCTTTTTGTTTTGCTTAAGGTCTGTTTTCTTGCAGGAGAGGAATTGTCTTTGTTTTGATGAGCATGGGGGTTCCCCCTCTGCAAGCCCCACTGCAAGAAAAGGGAGATTCTCCCTGTTCTGTTTGATTATTTGCACTTTTGTATTTCTTGTGTTATTTTTGGTATTTTGTTTCTCCCATTATTTACAAGAGTACCTGATATAGTGGGGAAGAGTCCATGTGGTCTCAGTATTTTTCTTATCAGGAGATCGATATTTTTCTACAGGGTTTTGCACTGACCGCAATCAGTTATCTGTCCTGTCCTATTCTATTTAGGAAGTCGGGCCTCGCCTTTGCTAATCTATATTTGCTATCTGTGTATTGTGTTTTCTTACATCACCGTTGGCTCTATATGTTGGGGGCTTGCTATTCCTTTGGAGACTACTATGAGGCGAGGTAGATTTCCTCATTTCTATCTGTGAGGTGTAGTAAGTCTCTCTGGCTGTGACGAGGTGTCTAGGTCCATACCTAAGGGTGTTTGTTTTTCTTTTTGTTTTGCTTAAGGTCTGTTTTCTTGCAGGAGAGGAATTGTCTTTCTTTTTTGATGAGCATGGGGGTTCCCCCTCTGCAGGTCCCACTGCAAGAAAAGGGAGATTCTCCCTATTCTATTTGATTATTTGCACTTTTGTATGTCTTGTGTTATTTTTGGTATTTTATTTCTCCCATTATTTACAAGAGTACCTGATATAGTGGGGGAGAGTCCATGTGGTCTCAGTATTTTTCTTATCAGGAGATTGGTATTTTTCCGCAGGGTTTTGCACTGACTGCAATCAGTTATCTGTCCCGTCCTATTCTATTTAGGAAGTCGGGCCTCGCCTTTGTTAATCTATATTTCCTATCTGTGTATTTTGTTTTCTTACATCACTGTTATCTTTATATGTCGGAGGCTTGCTATGCCTTTGGAGACTACTCTGAGGCAAGATAGGGTTCCTCATTTCATTCTGAGAGCTGTAGTAAGTTTCTCTGGCTATGACGAGGCATCTAGGTCCACACCTAAGGGTGTTTGTTTTTCTTTTTGTTTTGCTTAAGGTCTGTTTTCTTGCAGGAGAGGAATTGTCTTTCTTTTTTGATGAGCATGGGGGTTCCCCCTCTGCAGGTCCCACTGCAAGAAAAGGGAGATTCTCCCTATTCTATTTGATTATTTGCACTTTTGTATGTCTTGTGTTATTTTTGGTATTTTATTTCTCCCATTATTTACAAGAGTACCTGATATAGTGGGGGAGAGTCCATGTGGTCTCAGTATTTTTCTTATCAGGAGATCGATATTTTTCTACAGGGTTTTGCACTGACCGCAATCAGTTATCTGTCCTGTCCTATTCTATTTAGGAAGTCGGGCCTCGCCTTTGCTAATCTATATTTGCTATCTGTGTATTGTGTTTTCTTACATCACCGTTGGCTCTATATGTTGGGGGCTTGCTATTCCTTTGGAGACTACTATGAGGCGAGGTAGATTTCCTCATTTCTATCTGTGAGGTGTAGTAAGTCTCTCTGGCTGTGACGAGGTGTCTAGGTCCATACCTAAGGGTGTTTGTTTTTCTTTTTGTTTTGCTTAAGGTCTGTTTTCTTGCAGGAGAGGAATTGTCTTTCTGTTTTGATGAGCATAGGGGTTCCCCCTCTGCAGGTCCCACTGCAAGAAAAGGGAGATTCTCCCTGTTCTATTTGATTATTTGCACTTTTGTATTTCTGGTGTTCTTTTTGGTATTTTGTTTCTCCCATTATTTATGAGTATCTGATATAGTGGGGGAGAGTCCGTGTGGTCTCAGTAATTTTCTTATCAGGAGATTGGTATTTTTCCGCAGGGTTTTGCACTGACTGCAATCAGTTATCTGTCCTGTCCTATCTAGGAAGTCGGGCCTCGCCTTTGCTAATCTATATTTCCTATCTGAGTATTGTGTTTTCCTACATCACCGTTGGCTCTATATGTTGGGGGCTTGCAATTTCTTTGGGGACTACTCTGAGACAAGATAGGTTTCCTCATTTCTATCTGTGAGGTGTAGTAAGTCTCTCCAGCTGTGACGAGGCATCTAGGTGTGTTTTAGGAACGCTCCACGGCTACTTCTAGTGTGGTCTGACAAATAGGGGATTGCGATCATCTTCAGCATCATAGCAGCTTGTCTCTACCCAGGACAGATTTTTTTTTCCTCTTCTAACTTTTTAGAACTTTTTTGCCTCTTCGCAGAACAATCCTGTTTTTAGACCATCAGATGCCATACTAAAGGGATTTTTGCTCGGTCCTATTCCCATGTTTGTGGGAGTATGTCCTTAAATCCACACACAAGTTGCCAAATCTGGATCAAGTTAAAATAAATATACATTTCCCTTTTAGGCGATCCTAGGGGCATTCTGTGAATTTCGTGAAAGTATTTGAATAGAAGTCAGATATCTCAGCGAGCTGTCACCGCAAAGTATGCCATGAATGGAGGCTTTATTTTGTCTTCATCTCAGGCTCTTAGAGGACTTAGAATAACAGGGGGCAAATTATTCGCTGCTCCCCGAGGAGGGCCGTGTCCTTTTTAGAGCACTGCAAGAAAGAGTGGGAAGAATTGTCACAAAAAAGGGACTTAATAATAAAAAACAGTTCTCTGCTGCAATTAAATCTGTTCCACCAACACATATACTCCTGGATTGTCCCAAGAGACGTCCTGGAACATTTCTTAACACAAGCACAGATATCATAGCGCACATATCCCACAAGCACAGAACAGGAGTTACACAAGCATATAGAAAACATCACAAGCACAGCACCAACATCACACAAGAATAGAGCACACGTCACACGAGCACAGAGCATGCATCATGCAAGCACAGAGTATATGTCACACAAGCACAGATTATGATGGGACCCAGAACTCGGTAGTTTAGAGCGCCCCTTGCTGATGATGCATGGTAACACCACTCCCATCTCATCCCATGGCAAAAGATCACTATGGTCACCTTCACCTGAAGCAAATATTCAGTCCTGTACCGAATACCTTGACAAAGCAGAGTGGTTTCTCGGTTCCCCTCCCCAGCACCATATTCCTTACCAATTCCAATTTGAACCATGCCACAGATAAATTTCATTGGGGTATAACCCAATCCCCATACTTGCTGCCAGACAGCAGTGCCCTGGCCTATGATAACACTGTCTATTACTGCTTGTTCTGTGAAAGTCTACACGCCTCTGGCTCGGCATCTTCTGTTACATCTACATATGTATAGTCTGTTCTTGGCTTTACGACAGCCACTGGAGGTTGAGATGAGAAGCAGCTGAATCTTGGCAGAATGCTAATTCACAATTACTGTTCTTCATTAATTAATTGACATGTTCTTGTGTATTTAGGGAAGTCTGGATCAACTTGAACGGAAAATCTTAAGCGTTCCCAATGTATCTGTTTTCAGGCTTGTGTTCAAGAGAAATAGAGAAAATATTTTGGAAGGGAACGCTCGGGATATTGATTGTCACACGTTCACGTGGACTAAATAGGCCTTTGTTCTAGATTTCCTTAAAGCAGCATATGTTCATTATTCTATTATACTCAGTTTACACGCGGATTGGCAGTAGATAGAGAACAGAGGTATTATGTCAATGGGGGATAATCACCAGGAGGCGATGTGCTTTGTGGTAGCATATGATTACATTTATTAAGCTTCTTATACATGAATTTATAAAGAATTTTTTTCCCCAAATTAAAAAAAAATCCTTGGCCAAAACCTATGTGAAAGTTCCCAAATATTAGCTAAATAACACCTCCATAGGGTGCTCACATAACTACGCCATACAGTGTCCAAAAATCATCCCAGCTCAATTAAATCAGTTCACGAGAAGCCACTAGATCATGTAACACAACCATAGTGTCCAAAAATTATACCACAGATAGCTCAATGAAATGACTTCATGAGAAGCACTAGAATGTGTAATACAACCATACAGTGTCCAAAAATTATGCCACAGACAGCTCAATGAAATTACTTCATGAGAAGGCACTAGAATGTGTAACACAACCATACAGTGTCCAAAAATTATCCCATAGATACCTCAATGAAATCACTTCACGAGAAGCCACTAGAATGTGTAACACAACCATACAGTGTCCAAAAATTTTACCACAGATAGCTCAACGAAATGACTTCATGAGAAGGCACTAGAATGAGTAACACAACCATACAGTGTCCAAAAAGTAACCACAGGTAGCTCAATAAAATCACTTCACGAGAAGCACTAGAATGTGTAATACAACCATACAGTGTCCAAAAATTATGCCACAGACAGCTCAATGAAATTACTTCACGAGAAGACACTAGAATGTGTAACACAACCATACAGTGTCCAAAAATTATACCACAGAGACCTCAATGAAATTACTTCATAAAAAGGCACTAGATCGTGTAACACAACAATACAGTGTCCAAAAATTATACCACAGATAGCTCAATGAAATTACTTCATGAGAAGGCACTAGAATGTGTAACACAACCATACAGTGTCCAAAGATTATCC
Organism: Anomaloglossus baeobatrachus; assembly: GCF_048569485.1. Classification (NCBI taxonomy): domain Eukaryota; kingdom Metazoa; phylum Chordata; class Amphibia; order Anura; family Aromobatidae; genus Anomaloglossus; species Anomaloglossus baeobatrachus. The sequence continues at coordinate 35,453,432 of NC_134356.1, read as the reverse complement.
AACAGAGACCTCAACGAAATCACTTCACGAGAAGCACTAGAACGTGTAACACAACCATACAGTATGCAAAAATTATACCACAGAGACCTCAATGAAATCACTTCACGAGAAGCACTAGAACGTGTAGCACAACCATACAGTGTCCAAAAATTAACCACAGATAGCTCAATGAAATCACTTCACGAGAAGCTACTAGACTGTGTAACACAACCATACAGTGTCCAAAAATTATACCTCAGAGATATCAATGAAATTACTTAACGAAAAGCCACTAGAATGTGTCACACAACCATACAGTGTCCAAAAATTATACCTCAGAGATATCAATGAAATTACTTAACGAAAAGCCACTAGAATGTGTCACACAACCATACAGTGTCCAAAAATTATACCTCAGAGATATCAATGAAATTACTTAACAAGAAGCCACTAGAATGTGTCACACAACCATACAGTGTCCAAAAATTATACCACAGATAGCTCAATGAAATCACTCCACAAGAAGCCACTAGAACAAGTCACACAATCTACATTTGGCAAGAACATGGTAACCATCCCTATATGTCCTGTCACCCTTTTCCCATACTTCCATCCATCCTTTAAGAGCTAATATCCAGGAACCAAGTTATAACGGTCATTTTTTTTTTTTTAAGATCATGGAGTTTCAGCCTCCGGTAGAAAGATATCTGTCTCTCTAGTGCCACCTATTAGCATTATCTCATCGTACCAGCCAGTGGATCCACAAGGAGAACCAGTACCCCCTGTTACACCAATATCTGAGACCTCCCACCCAACCTACAACACTAGTATCCTGATCAACACTGATGAGGGGTAAGAACCTTGAAACAGGTGTCTACAGATGGAAGTCTTTTTATGGTCACTATAATTTGGCAAATATTTCATAGAGTCATGAAATCACAGAATAGTAGAGTTGGAAGAGACCTCAAGGTCCATCGGGTCCAACCCTCTGCGAGTGCAGGTTTTCCTACATGATCCCAGCTATATGTTTATCCAGTTTCCGCTTGAAGATTTCCATTGATACTCTTCGCTTTTGTAAGGTGGAAACTTCCAACAAGAAGTATTCTTTCTTCTCCAGTTAAAATAATTTGCGTAAATTTTATCCCAGGCATCTTTGCCAAGTGGTGGTCACCACAAGAAGAAACAGTACCTTACTTCTCACCATAATGAACCTCACTCATGCGCTTATTGATAACAGCTTGGGCCCTGGGTCCAACGGCACCTTTACCACATATGAAAATCCAAGTGTAGATTATAGGTGAGGGTCTCCTTACTGATTTTAGATCTCACACTATGCCCTTGACTTCTTCCCATTTTCATTAACATGAGGTTACACTGATGGGCAAAATAGTATGTTTTGAACTTTTGACTTTCAGTCTCCATATCTCACCATCCACCACAGCTTTGAGCGTGAGACGACCTTCATTTTGTAGACAATCATCTTGCCTATGTCATACAGAAATTTGACTTTCTACTATTTAGCACATGATTAGTGATGCAGATTTTTGTCATGTCACTGCATTGTTACTCTTTTGCTCTAAAAAAATCTTAATTTTAACTTTTATTATTTTGTTAGTATTTTGTAAATCAACCTTTGACTTTCACCACTGCTTGAATCCTTCTGGTCATTCTATCAGATTTAAGCATGTCTCGACCAAAATCTGATCCAAGAACTCTTCTACGGGTTCCCCATGTTTGTGTATACTGGTCGGCTCACTTGGGGATGTATACAGCTTTATCTTCAACTCTACCCACAAGTGTTGGATTGGGTTGAGGTCTGGGGACAGTGGGGACAATCCAGCTCCTCTACTTCATTGTCATTGACCCATTTCTTCTCCAATCTCGGCGTATGCTTCAGCTTGTTGTCCTCCTGGAACACTATGTTGTCCTTTTCATACCCATAGGACTCGAGTGTATGAAATAACTTATCTTGTTGGATACTCACATATAGCTCAGCCTTGAGACCACCATCGATCCTGGTCAAGTGTCCAATGCCCTTGGCTGTGAAACATCCCCATATCATCAGGCTTCCTCCATCGAACTTGACAGTTCCTCTAATGCCTCGATACGTTAGCCTCTTTTTCCCTTGGTTCTTCCAGACCCATCTACACCCATCAGAGCCATCTATTGACTTTTATTTTATCTCATCGCTCCAGATCACCCATTTCCAATCTTCTACTTGGCGTAATTTTTGGCAAACTTGAGCCAACGCTTCTTATGATGATATAGACGTCGAAGCTTCTTCATCTTTTTTCGGGCCACCATTGCAGACTTGTGTAACGTCCGTGATCTGACTATTATGAAGCATACGAGCCGCCTCCACTGCCGGGTTTGTTACCCCAGAACTGATAGACCTTGTAATGACCAGACTTGTTGACTCCAATATTTTGCCTGGACATCACCTCTTGGCTTTTGAATGGATGGATGGATTTCACTTCTTACTCTTCCATCTGTCATGGCCTCACATGATGCAGTTTGGCAATTTTCTTAGCCGAGACACCACTATCGATGAGCTGGATGATGCCGTTTCTCTTTTCTTGGGAAATCTTCTTCATGGCTGCTCCTCGATTCAAACCAATGACCTTTCATTTGGTCATTTTGTCAATGATTTTTGAATTTTTTTGGGGGAAATTTAATTCCTCTTTTTGGTGGTTTAGCTTGACCATTCATTGGGTATCAACCTAATAACACACTGAGCCTACTAGGGAATGTGAGAGCAGGTTATAATTTGTAGTATACGGGAAGAAAAAGATTTTTCCACCACCAGGAGCAAAACAGTAACAATGCAGTGACATGACAAGAATCTGCATAACTAATCATATGTTAATTAGATGCAAGTCAAATTTATGTATGAGATAACCAAGATGATTGTCTATAAAATGAAGGTCGTCTCACACTCAAAGCTGTAGTGGATGGTGAGATATGGAGCCTGAAAGTCAAAAGTTCAGAACATTGTTACCCTTTTGCTCTGGGACTGTTTAGGCTCTTCTGCAGTACAGGAGTATTGCATGGATCACACCATACAGTCCCGTTGCATAGGCAATCTTGTCCTAAACCAATAATCACATTTTTACATTCTTCCATTTGTCCTTAATCACCTTAAATAAAAATAATAACCAGTCGCCCTTCCATAGAATATCTTCTACTGTAACCACAACTCAGCCGAGCGTCACCGCATTGCATCGTTCTCTATACAATCCTCCGACCTTTGTGTTACTCATTTGACTGACAAGTTTGACTCCTGCAGTGGAGAGGCCTCCGCTTGTTTATTATGGGAATTTAGAACATTCTTCTATGGTTCTCTCGGTCTCCATTAGTGGTCACGAGAAGGTTTCTAAACTCCCGACCACCACCACCAACATAATGAAAGCCAAGCTGCTGGTTTACATCAGAAAATAATAAACTAAGAGGTTGATTATTTGTTTAGAGGGTCTAATAGCCGGGACTTAGATGAGTAATTCCTCGAAGAAAGACCCTACAAGATTCCATGGAGGTTGGATAACATTATATCAAGCCTAAACCCGTAGGCGCCACAGAGAGACTCGATATCTTCCCCCAATCGATGTCTGAAATCTTCATCCCTAAGAAAATCTCTGAGGTTCATTAACCTTGAAAAGGGTTTTTTTCCCCTAAAATAGCGCCACCACTCATGGCCATGGATTAGTCTGGTGGTGCAGCTCAGCCCTAGTTACTTAAATAGGGTTCACGCAACTAGCCAAAAATGACCACCATTACTACCAACAAGTATGAGTAATCAAAAATTTGCCTTTAGGCTATAAAAGCCAGAACCTATGAGATACACCATTAATTAAAGGGGTTGTCCAGTCTTTTGGTGCATGTCTACAGTCACTTTATGTAACTGTAGACTTATGACTCCTGTGCTGTGTAGACTTATGACGTGCTGTCAGGATTCACCTGGGCTGGCTCTGGGAGCAGGCTATTATATGATTTGCATGCATGCTGTCACATGCAGACTACCGTAGATGTGAGTGGTCTTCCCAGACAGGTCTAGTTGAAATGTGTCTGAAAGAATGCAAACCGTATACTTGAGATCACTCACAGCTCGCACACTACGTGCTGTCAGGATCCACCTGGGTTGGCTCTGGGAGCAGGCTAGTTTATGATTTACATGCATGCTGTCACATGCAGACTAGACATGATTGGTCTTGCCAGACAAGTCTAGGCAAAATGTGTCTGGAAGAATGCAAACTGAACACTTGAGGTCACTCACAGCACGCACACTATGTGCTGTCAGGATTCACCTGTCCTGGTGTCGCGGGCGGAGGAGGGGACGCCGCTCTCTCCCACTGCTCGGGTCCGGCCGCCGCGGCTGCTGCGGCCCGCTGCTGCTCGGTGGCTCGAGCGATGGGCCGGATCCCGGGGACTCTAGCGGCGCTCCTCGCCCGTGAGTGAAAGGGGGTTTGGGTGTGGGGATTGTTTATTGTCCGTGACGCCACCCACGGTTGTGGTGATTGAGTGTACACCACCGCTGCTCTGGCTGGGGATCTCGGGAGTGATGGTATGGAGCAGCCAGTTGTTGTGTTGCCCCTCCGTGGGTAGGGGTTGGTGATCCCGGGGCCCAGTGATAGAGTTGGGATGGTGGACAGGCGGGCTAGGGGGCCTGTGGAGGTGCAGGGGCGCAGGGGCAGCGCTGTGCCGCACGGCACGGAGGTACTCACTCAGCCAGTAAACACGACACAGTTCTCGGTAAACAAACGGCTGGTTGGACGAGTCCCTCGGACGGTTGCGGTGCCGATTTCCCCTGCAGTTGACGGTGACGGTCTCTTCCCTGCACCTATGTGTTGTTGTTTGGTAGCGATGGGTTCCCACCGGTAACCCGCTCGCCAGCTTGGATATGAGCCGGAGGAGCTCCACTCTTGCCCGCAGGCGCTGGCCCTGGGAAACTGGTGCCTTGGCAGTGGCGATGTCTCCCCTTAACGGTTGGACTGTTGTCTTCAAACGGGACTTGGTTGTTGGGAGACAGTCGTCCCCTTCACTGACGGATTTGGCAAATTATGGCGACTCCTAGCCTTGCCGGGATCCGAAAGGCCCCTGCCCTGGTGCTGACTAATCTTCGTATACCGCTCCGGTACTGCCGGGTCACCACCCGTCCACGGTCCTTTCGGCAACCTCCAATCAGTCTCGCCTGCAGACGGTCACCGCCGTCTGCCAACCTTGCTGTCTCAGTCCGGGGCACACACCCGGACTAACTTCAGGCTTCTTGCTGTCACTACTTCTACTTTCCTCCTTTACCACTTCACCAGCTTCACTTCACTTCCTTTCACTTTCAACTCTCAAGCTAATCTGCCTGGTTTTCCCGCCTCCAGAGCTGTGAACTCCTCGGTGGGCGGAGCCAACCGCCTGGCCCACCCCCTGGTGTGGACACCAGCCCCTGGAGGAAGGCAACAAGGATTTCTGTTTTGACTTTGTGTGTACCTGCAGGGAATGTGGGGTGCGTGTGGTGTTATGACCTGTGACCCCTGGCTTGCCCAGGGCGTCACACTGGCTCTGGGAGTGTCGCGGGCGGCGGGGACGCGCTCGCCACGCTCGGGTCCGGGGCTTCTGCTGCTGCTGCTCGGTGGCTCGAGCGGTGCGCCGGACCTGGGGACTCGAGCCGCGCTCCTCACCCGTGAGTGAAAAGGGATGGTTTGGTTTGGGGAGATGGTCCGTGATGCCACCCACGGGACGTGGTGATGATGGCACCACCGCTGCTGGTGACGGGGATCCCGGGAGAGATGGTAGGGAGCAGCTAGGATGTTGTCCCCTCCGTGGGTAGGGGGTTGGAGATCCCGGGGCCCGATGGTGTAACGGGGAGGCTGGATGGCTGGGAGTGCAGGGTTGCAGGGACGGCGCGGCGCTGGATGGCACCGGTGTACTCACTCAGACAATCAATGACAGAGTCTCTGGTAAACCAAACGGCCGAATGGACGGGTCCCGCAGCCGGCTGCAGTGTTGTTGTTGTGCTCTCCACGGACGGCTGATGGTGGCTGTCTTTCCCTGCACCTGTTAGAATGTTCTGACTCCTGTGGTTGCCCACCGGTAGTCCGCTCCCCGGCGTATAGGCGCCGTAGGAGCCCGTTTTGCCCACAGGCGCTGGCCCTTGGATCTCTAGCCTGTTGCGGTGGCTGTATATCCTCACGGTGCGGACGGTTGCCTTCTATCGGGACTTGGTTGTTAGGAAACCCCTGGGGTTCCTGTCACATTCGGATTTGACTATTATCGGCAGCTCCAAGCCTGGTCGGGGTCCGATGGCCCTGCCTGTGTGTGCTTAGCTTCACTCCGCTCCCCGATTCGGTACCGGCGGGCCACCACCCGACCTCGGTCCTATGGTTCCACGAAGATCCACCACTCCTGCAGACGGCCACCACCGTCTGCCAACCTTGCCGTCAGTGCCTGGGCTCCTACCCAGACGTTTCACTCCTCTCACTTTCACCTCCTAACTCAAACTCTCCTGAACTCAAACTGACTGCCTGTGAACTCCTCGGTGGGTGGGGCCAACCGCCTGGCTCCGCCCCACCTGCTGTGGACATCAGACCCTGGAGGGAGGCAACAAGGGTTTTTGTCTGACTGTTGTAGCTGTCTAGGGTGGGGTGTGTGTGTGTGTGTGTGTTGTTATGTCTGTGACTACCTGGCTAGTCCAGGGCGTCACAGGAGCAGACAGGCATGTGATCACAAGAATTTGATTTCCATACATGCGGTCACATGCAGACTAGACATGAGTGGTCTTGCCAGACAAGTCTAGTCAAAATGTAGCTGGAAGAATGCAAACCGCATACTTGAGGACACTCGGAACCAGTACCCTGGAATCCTGAAGGTGTGCACACTACAAGCTGTGAGGATTCATACGTCTGCACTTATATAGAATTACTGCAGACTTGAGCCCCTAGCCTGGAAAAACCCCTTTAATTCTACCTTTTTGTTGAGACACAAATCTAAACTATGTCTTTAAAAACAAATTCCATCTTTTCCTTTTTTTTATCCCCACCCCCATGATCCAGAGAAAGATAAGTTTGCAGATCTTTTTCTGTCCTCCCTCTCACGCTGCTTCACTGAAACATTGAGAATGGAACTGCAGCTGCATCCCCCTCCTCCCCATCTACTTTATTATCGTACCGTTGACAATTTTTACAGGTAGAAAAAGGGGAAATCCTGGCTACAAATAAACGAGGTGGATATATGAGGCATTCCTGCTCCTCTGACTGTAGCAACTGCAGCCTGGAGGAGTTTATATAGTAGAACTGAGCAGTGTAGCCATGAATCCAGCACTGAAGGGAGATAAAACTCTTACTAGAAAAAGACAGCACAGAGGTTTGTGTGTGTGTTGTTTCTCCTGTTCTCCTGATTGTAGGATGTTAAGAAGCAGCAGCCTAGAAAATATTATTCAATAGTACTGAACAGTGTAGCCATGAATCCAGCACTGAAGTGAGATAAAACACTTACTAGAAAAAGTTGCACAAACGTTTGTGTGTGCTTGTTCCTCCTACTCTCCTTGTAGTATGTTAAGACATAGCAGCAGCCTGGAGGACTGTATACAGTAGTACTGAGCAGTGTAGCCATGAATCCAGCACTGAAGTGACATAAAACACTTACTAGAAAAAAAGCTCCACAGAGGTTTGTGTGGTTGTTCCTCCTGCTCTTCTGATTTTAGTATCTTAACAAGCAGCAGCAGTCTGGAAGATGTTATGCAATAGTACTGAGCAGTGTAGCCAGGAATCCAGCATTGAAGTGAGATAAACACTTACTGGAAAAAGGCAGCACAGAGGTTTGTGTGTGTTTGGCCCTCCTGCTCCCCTGATTGTAGCATGTTGAGAGGCAGCAGCAGCGTGCAGGACTAGATACAGTAGTACTGAGAAAGGTAGCCATGAATCCAGCACTGAACGGAGATAAAACACTTACTAGAAAAAGGCAGCACAGAGGAGTGTGTGTGTTTGCTCCTCCTGCTCCCCTGATTATAGCATGTTAGGAAGAAGCATCCTGGAGAACTTTATACAGTAGAACTGAGCAGTGTAGCCATGAATCCAGCATTGAAGTGAGATAAACACTTACTAGAAAAAAAGGTAGTACAAAGGATTGTGTGTGTTCGCTCCTCCTGCTCTCCTGATTGTAACATTTTAAGGAGCAGCAGCCTGGAGAACTTTATACAGTTCAGAGTGGTGAGCTGACCTTGCTTTTGACTTTGTTTCTTACTTTATACAGTATTACTCAGCAGTGTAGCCATGAATCCAGTGCTAAAGTGAGTTAAAACACTTACTAGAAAAAGGCAGCACAGAGTTTTGTGTGTGTTTGTTCATCTTGCTCCCCTGATTATAGCATGTTAGGAAGCAGCATTCTGGAGGATTTTAGACAGTAGTACTGAGCAGTGTAGACATGAATTCAGCTCTAAAGTGAGATAAAACACTTACTAGAAAAAGGCAGCACAGAGTTCTGTGTTTGTGTTTTTCCTCCTGCCCCACCGATTATAGCATGTTAGGAAGCAGCATTCTGGAAGATTTTTATACAGTAGTACTGAGCAGTGTAGCCATGAATCTAGCATTGAAGTGAGATAAAACACTTACTAGAAAAAGGCAGCACAGAGGATTGTGTGCGTTTTTCCTCCTACTCCCCTGATTATAGCATGTTAAGAAGCAGCAGTATCCTGGAGCACTTTATACAGTAGTACTGAGCAGTGTAGCCATGAATCTAGCATTGAAGTGAGATAAAACACTTACTAGAAAAAGGCAGCACAGAGGATTGAATGTTTTCGTTCCTCCCTTCTCAAACTTCAATAGGCAGCTATATTCTCATCCCTCAGTGAACTAGCAGCTTGTTTTTTTCCTGGGCAAGAAAATTGTAGCAGTAGTTCAAAGGCAATAATGATTTCAGAAGTGGCTCATAAGTGGAGAAAAAAAGCATATTTTTATATATGATACATTATAGTTTCTTATATAGACCTGTACTATTGATTTAATGATCTTTAATTACTAACTTAATTTATACTGTGGACAGGTTACAACTTTTTAAGTTGGGAATAACCCTCTAAAAGACAGAATAGAGTCCTCCTTTTAGCACCGGAGTAGAGAGCAGCAATACCTCTTGCTCCAGAGCATCTTCTATATCCATACATTACACAGTCTATTGTTTGTCCTCCGAGTCCTGTTGAAAGTGAACATAAAGATGGAATCAAGAAGTTTTTTGCCTAAACAAGAGGGTGTAATACTCCATGTCTCCTGTGGGGGCGCTGCAGCGAAATAGAATTTGTTTTACCTGATCATTTAACCAACTGATCACTCGTAGTCTTCACGGCGAGGACACTCTTTGATCATCTTATTGTCACAACTGTGACTGGAAGGAAGACCCTGCGCTGGCCCTCAGACTAAGCGTACCCTAGGCTTTCCCTCAACTCAGGAGTACGCTTGAAGGTAGCGAAGTCTGGGTCCCCAGCGCCTCCCTATCTCCTGTCCTTGTCCCTAATGGTAAGACTCCCTCCACAATCCACCACCCAGAAGGGCAGGATAGGACAAAAGTCAGAAACCCCACCAACATATATAGACAGACAGGGGTAACAACAAAGCACACCTAAAAACCAACACCAGGGGACTACTAAAGGTGTACAGGGAGGGATAACTAAGGAAAGGAGAAAGGAACAAAACTGGGTACTTTCACACAACAAAGCAGCATGAGCAGTAGTTGCAACAGCAGTTGCAGCAGCAGCCTCCTCACAGCTCCAGGGCAAGCTCCAGAATGATCAGAACAACCAGCTTTTTATCCAGACCAGGAGTGATCAGCAAAGAAAACACCCAGGGGGATGGGATAGGTCAGAAGTCAGAAGCCTGATACACCAATATAGACAGACAGGGGTAACAACAAAACACATGCACACCTTAAAACCAACACCAGGGGACTACTAAAGGTGTACAGGGAGGGGTAACATAAAAAGGAGAAAGTAACAAAACTGGGTACATTCACACAACAAAGCAGCAGCAGTAGTAGCAGCAACAGCAGCGGTAGTAGCAGCAGCATCAGTAGTAGCATCAGTAGTAGTAGCAGCAGCAGCCACCTCAGCTCCAGGGCAAGCTCCAGAATGATCTGAATAACCAGATTTTTATCCAGACCG
>NC_134356.1:35345821-35440821 GCF_048569485.1 Anomaloglossus baeobatrachus | reverse complement strand
AGGCGGACGCCTAGGTGTGCACAGCGTCCTGCAGCTTCTGGGAGGAATATGACATTGGCTCATCCCATCTTCCATTGTTCTTAATGAGACTTTGGAGAAGATTCAGGAGCAGAAATGATCAGCAGATCCTTCAGCCGCCACAGCCTCTCCGCCCTCTCCAAGTGAGTACGAACTTTTTTTTTGGGAACTTTTCTGGCTCCAACCTGCGCATAAGATTCTACATTACCAGTGCGGATGTAGCAGAGCCGAGCCGGGAAAAAATGTGTTTTCTGCTAAATTCACCGTCCCAGCTCTGCTACATCTATATGGATTGTGTTGAAATAGATGGTGGTTTTATGGTTTTCAGTTTTTAACAACTCTTTTTGGGATACTGGGTCAAAAAGGTGTTTTCTGCAAATCTAACCGTCCCAGCTCTGCTACATCTATATGGATTGTGTTGAAATAGATGGTGCCTTTATGTTTTTCAGCTTTTAACTCATCTCTTTTTGGGATTCAGGGGCAAAAAAGGTGTTTTCTGCAAATCTAACCGTCCCAGCTCTGCTACATCCATATGGATTGTGTTGAAATAGATGGGGCCTTTATGGTTTTTAGTTTTAACCCAACTCTTTTTGGGATACTGGGACAAAAAAGTGTTTTCTGCAAATCTAACCATCCCAGCTCTGCTACATCTATATAGATTGTGTTGAAATAGATGGTGGTTTTATGGTTTTCACTTTTTAACAACTCTTTTTGGGATACTGGGTCAAAAAGGTGTTTTCTGCAAATCTAACCGTCCCAGCTCTGCTACATCTATATAGATTGTGTTGAAATAGATGGGGCCTTTATGGTTTTCAGTTTATAACAACTCTTTTTGGGATACTGGGTCAAAAAGGTGTTTTCTGCAAATCTAACCGTCCCAGCTCTGCTACATCTATATGGATTGTGTTGAAGTAGATGGTGGTTTTATGGTGTTTTCTACAAATCTAACCATCCCAGCTCTGTTATATCTATATAGATTGTGTTGAAATAGATGGGGCCTTTATGGTTTTCACTTTTTAACAACTCTTTTTGGGATACTGGGTCAAAAAGGTGTTTTCTGCAAATCTAACCGTCCCAGCTCTGCTACATCTATATGGACGGTGTTGAAATAGATGGTGGTTTTATGGTTTTCAGTTTCTAACTCTTCTTTTTTGGGATACTGGGTTAAAAAGGTGTTTTCTGCAAATCTAACCGTCCCAGCTCTGCTACATCAATATGGAATGTGCTTTAATAGATGGTGCCTTCATGGTTTTTAGTTTTTAACTCCACTCTTTTTGAGATACTGGGTCAAAAAAGTGTTTTCTGCAAATCTAACAGTCCCAGCTCTGCTACATCTATATGGATTGTGTTGAAATAGATGGTGGTTTTATGGTGTTTTCTGCAAATCTAACCATCCCAGCTCTGTTACATCTATATAGATTGTGTTGAAATAGATGGGGCCTTTATGGTTTTCACTTTTTAACAACTCTTTTTGGGATACTGGGTCAAAAAGGTGTTTTTTGCAAATCTAACCGTCCCAGCTCTGCTACATCCATATGGATTGTGTTGAAATGGATGGTAGTTTTCAATTTTTAACATTTTTTAGGGGGCACTGGTTCAACTAGTAAAGATCAGGCAGTGGACTCTGGGAAATTTAGGGGAGCTAATTTGCATATTTCAAGTTTTGGCTTAATGATAGGAGTTGTAGTTCTGGGGGGGGGGGGGGACTTACCTGTAATGTAAAGACTTGGTGGATGTGATGAATTGTAGCATTGCGGCTTTTGTGTTATCGTGCGCACATATAGCAGAGCTGAGTTGGTCAATAAGTGATATTACAATATACATATATAGCAGAGCTGAGTTGGTCAATCAGCGCAATACCTTGGGATATTACAATTTACATGTATAGCAGAGATGAGTTTGTCAATCTGTTCAATACCTTGGGGTATTATGACCTACAGGTATAGTAGAGATGAGTTTGTCAATTAGCACAGTACCCTGAAATATTACAGCATACAGAATTAGCAGAGCTGAGTTTGTCAATCAGTGCAATATCATATTATATTATGACATACAGGTATAGCAAAGCTGAGTTGGTCAATCAGCCCAATATCTTGGGGTATTACAATGTACAGATATAGCAGAGCTGAGTTGGTCAATCAGCCCAATACCTTGGGATATTACGATGTATAGCTATAGCAGAGATGAGTTCGTCAATTAGCGCAATACCTTGGGGTATTATGACATACAGGTATAGCAGAGCTGAGTTTGTCAATTAGCGCGGTACCCTGAGATATTACAATGTACAGATATAGCAGAGCTGAGTTGGTCAATCAGCGCAATACCTTGAGATATTACGATTTACATGTATAGCAGAGATGAGTTTGTCAATTAGCGCAATACCTTGGGGTATGATGACGTACAGGTATAGTAGAGATGAGTTTGTCAATCAGCACAGTACCCTGAAATATTACAACGTACAGATATAACAGAGCTGACTTTGTCAAATAGTGCAATACCATATTATATTATGACATACAGGTATAGCAGAGCTGGGTTGGGCAATCATCATAGTACCCTGAGATATCACGACGTACAGATATAGTAGAGCTAAGTTTGTCAATCAGCTCAGTGCCTTGAGATATTACAAAGCAGAGCTGAGTTTGTCAATTAGCATAGTCCCCTGATATACAGATGCAGCAGAGCTGAGTTTGTCAATTAGCATAGTCCCCTGATATACAGATGCAGCAGAGCTGAGTTTGTCAATTAGCATAGTCCCCTGATATACAGATGCAGCAGAGCTGAGTTTGTCAATTAGCATAGTCCCCTGATATACAGATGCAGCAGAGCTGAGTTTGTCAATTAGCATATTTCCTTGATATACAGATGTAGCAGAGCTGAGTTGGTCAATCTGTGCGATTCCTTGGGATATTCCAACTTCCTATCTTTGTTTTTACATAGGACTGCAGGTTAAGCCAACTGCGTTCTTCAGAGCTATTCTTCGGTATACAATATCAGCTCTGCTACATGTGAGCGAGGTGCAGAAATTGAGCACAATGTGCAGTTTTGATGTTCCACAGTCACAGATGGGAGTTGTACTTTTACGAGCCGCTCAGAAGAGACTTTCCTGTAATGTCGGTGGTGACAGGCGTGGCGGGTGTTACAGTGGCAGCATTTTAGTAAATGATGGCTATTATCCAGGGACGGACTTAACCCCTCCAACCCCACTAATAAGTATAGAAGATCTAATACTTCTGTGTATTACTCCTGCACCTGTTGCAAAACTACAACTCCCAGCATGCCCTGCACCCGGGCACAAGGCAGGCGCCACATTCTCGGCTTTTTGCATATATTGGTATATGTTTCTTATGTATGTATTTGTGTTTCCTGTTTATGTAGGTATGTGTTTCTTGTGTATGTAGGTGTGTGTTTCCTGTGTATGTAGGTGTGTGTTTCTTATATATGTATTTGTGTTTCCTGTGTATGTAGGTATATGTTTCTTATGTATGTATTTGTGTTTCCTGTGTATGTAGGTATGTGTTTCCTGTGTATGTAGGTGTGTGTTTCTTATGTATGTATTTGTGTTTCCTGTGTATGTAGGTATGTGTTTCTTGTATGTGTGTATATATTTGTATGTCCTGTGTAGGAATGTAGGTATGTGTTCTTGCGTGTGAAGGTATGTGTGTTATATTTTCTGTGTATGTAGGTATATGTTTCTTTTGTGTGTGTTTCTTGTGTATGTAGGTACAGTATGTGTATATGTATTGATATTTCATGTATATGTAAGTATGTATTTTTTATTTTTGTATGTATCTGTGTATGTGTTTTTTTGTGTATATACTTGTATTGCCTGTGTAGGTATGTGTTTCTTGTGTATATAGGTATATGTGTATCTATTTGTGTTTCATGTGTATGAATTTATATTTTTTCTGAATGTGTATGTATGTGTATGTCCTATGTATGTAGGTTTGTTTTTCTTGTGTGTTGTATTTCCTGTGTATGTAGCTATGTTTGTATCTATTGGTGTTTCATATGTATGTACAGTACAGACCAAAAGTTTGGACACACCGTCTCATCTCTAGAACGACTGTTAAGAGGAGACTTTGTGCAGCAGGCCTTCATGGTAAAATAGCTGCTAGGAAACCACTGCTAAGGACAGGCAACAAGCAGAAGAGACTTGTTTGGGCTAAAGAACACAAGGAATGGACATTAGACCAGTGGAAATCTGTGCTTTGGTCTGATGAGTCCAAATTTGAGATCTTTGGATCCAACCACCGTGTCTTTGTAGAAAAAGTGATCGGATGGACTCTACATGGCTGGTTCCCACTGTGAAGCATGGAGGAGGAGGTGTGATGGTGTGGGGGGGCTTTGCTGGTGACACTGTTGGGGATTTATTCAAAATTGAAGGCATACAGAACCAGCATGGCTACCACAGCATCTTGCAGCGGCGTGCTATTCCATCCGGTTTGCGATTAGTTGGACCATAATTTATTTTTCAACAGGACAATGACCCCAAACACACCTCCAGGCTGTGTAAGGGCTATGTGACTAAGAAGGAGAGTGATGGGGTGCTACGCCAGATGACCTGGCCTCCACAGTCACCAGACCTGAACCCAATCGAGATGGTTTGGGGTGAGCTGGACCGCAGAGTGAAGGCAAAAGGGGCCAACAAGTGTTAAGCATCTCTGGGAACTCCTTCAAGACTGTTGGAAAACCATTTCCGGTGACTACCTCTTGAAGCTCATCAAGAGAATGCCAAGAGTGTGCAAAGCAGTAATCAAAGCAAAAGGTGGCTACTTTGAAGAACCTACAATATTAGACATATTTTCAGTTGTTTCACACTTTAAAGTATTTCATTCCACATGTGTTAATTCATAGTTTTGATGCCTTCAATGTGAATCTACAATTTTCAGAATCCTGAAAATAAAGAAAACTGAATGAGAAGGTGTGTCCAAACTTTTGGTCTGTATTGTATGTAGTCATGTTTCTTGTGTATGTAGGTATAGGTGTATGCATTTGTATTTCCTGTGTATTTAAGTATGTGTTTCTTGTGAATGTAGGTATATGTGTATTTGTGTTTCGTATGTATCTAGGTGTGTGTTTCCTGTGCATGCATTTGTATTTCTCGTGTATGTATTTGTATTTCCTATGTATGTAGGTATGTGTTTTTTGCGTGTTGTATTTCCTGTGTATGCAAGTACAGTATGTGTGTATGGATTTGTATGTCCTGTGTATGTAGGTATGTGTTTCTTGTTTCTGTAGGTATCTGTGTATGTGTTTTTTGTGTATGTATTTGTATTTCCTATGTATGTATGTATGTATGTATGTATGTAGGTAGGTGTTTCTTGTATGTGTTTCTTCTATGCATAGGTATGTGTTTCTTGTGTATGTATTTGTCTTGTGTATAAATGTAGGTATGTGTTTCTTGTGTCTGTTTCTGTGTTGTATTTCCTGTCTATATAGGTATGTATTTGTTTTGTGTGTATTTGTATGTAGGTACAGCATGTGTGTATGTGTTTGTATTTCCTCTGTATGTAGGTGTGTGTTTCTTGTGTATGTAGGTTTGTGTTTCTTCTGTTTGTGTGTGTGTGTGTGTATGCGTTGCTTGTGCTTGTAGGTATGTATGTTTTATATTTGTTGTGTATGTATTTGTATTTCCTCTGTATGTTTCTTGTCTATGTAGGTGTGTGTTTCTTGTGTATGTACTGTAGGTGTGTGTTTCTTATTTATGTAGGTGTGTGTTTCTTATTTATGTAGGTATGTGTTTCTTGTGTATGTAGGTGTGTGTTTCTTATTTATGTAGGTATGTGTTTCTTGTGTATGTAGGTGTGTGTTTCTTGTGTATGTAGGTGTGTGTTTGTGTATGTAGGTATGTGTTTCTTGTGTATGCGTTTCTTGTGTTTGTAGGTATGTATGTTTTATATTTGTTTATGTAATTGTATTTTCTCTGTATGTAGGTCTGTGTTTCTTGTGTATGTAGGTGTGTGTTTTTTGTGTATGTAGGTGTGTGTTTTTTGTGTATGTAGGTGTGTGTTTCTTGTGTATGTAGGTATGTGTTTCTTGTGTATGTAGGTGTGTGTTTCTTGTGTATGTAGGTGTGTGTTTCTTGTGTATGTAGGTGTGTATGCGTTTCTTGTGTTTGTAGGTATGTATGTTTTATATTTGTTTATGTAATTGTATTTCCTCTGTATGTAGGTATGTATTTCTTGTGTATGTAGGTGTGTGTTTTTTGTGTATGTAGGTATGTGTTTCCTGTGTAGGTAGGTGTGTGTTTCTTGTGTATGTAGGTATGTGTTTCTTGTGTGTGTAGGTGTGTGTTTCTTGTGTATGTAGGTCTGTGTTTCTTCTGTATGTAGGTGTGTGTTTCTTGTGTGTGTAGGTATGTGTTTCTTGTGTATGTAGGTGTGTGTTTCCTGTGTATGTAGGTCTGTGTTTCTTGTGTATGTAGGTGTGTTTCTTGTGTATGTAGGTCTGTGTTTCTTGTGTATGTAGGTGTGTGTTTCTTGTGTATGTAGGTGTGTGTTTCTTGTGTATGTAGGTCTGTGTTTCCTGTGTATGTAGGTCTGTGTTTTTTGTGTATGTAGGTCTGTGTTTCTTGTGTATGTAGGTGTGTGTTTCTTGTGTATGTAGGTGTGTATGTTTATATTTGTTGTGTATGTATGTTCTGTGTGTGTAGACGCGTGTGTATGTAGATGTGTTTCTTGTGTATGTAGGTCTGTGTTTCTTGTGTATGTAGGTGTGTTTCTTGTGTATGTAGGTATGTCTTTCCTGTGTATGTAGGTGTGTGTTTCTTGTGTATGTAGGTGTGTGTTTCTTGTGTATGTAGGTGTGTGTTTCTTGTGTATGTAGGTCTGTGTTTCTTGTGTATGTAGGTGTGTATGTTTATATTTGTTGTGTATGTATTTTCTGTGTGTGTAGACGCGTGTGTATGTATTTCTGTTGTTTGTAGCCATCACTTACCACTTGTTAATCAAATGCACAATTGTGCTATTTTCATAAACTACAGTGCAAGTACCCAGGTGGATGCAAAACAGCATCTACACATGACGTACATGTTACATACATTACTTTTTCTCTAAAATATTGTTGCTAGTGACCCCTGATCTGTTACACGGGCTTTCATTCTTGGTTTTTGGACTTTCTGCTGCTGGACTGTTCTGTGTACTTTAGTAATCTAATTATAAGAGGATAATAGGGCAGTGCCCCAGGTGGAATGACCCCTGATCGGCCTCTTTATGGCAGGTTAACCGCTTCATTGCCACTATGCTCTATGGGACTTTGAACCCTTACGGGACCCAGACAATTTTGGCATTGGGCCTTGAATTTGTTTCTTTTTAGCTTATATCCTTCTTTTACATTCTGTACGTGATTAGTTGACCTGGCTGTATCAGGTTGATCTCCAAAAAGGCATTTTAACTTTCGATTGATGGCACAGCAAGACCACATTGTTTTTCAAATCAAAGCACAAATGCCAATATCTATGATGCTTTAGGACTTGACTTGGGGGAGGATTTCCTGCCAATATTTGAATACAAAAATACAGGCTTCCTTAACATGTTAGTGTCAGGAATTCCCTAAAAAACAAGCAATGTTGCCCAAGAGCTTTGAGGTCCTTCAAAGGACCTCAGGCTTTCTGTCCATATATGGTATTCACCAATCACTGGAACATACCATTAGAAGATTAAAACTGGAGTCTCTGCCGTATATGAATAAAAGCTGATGACCATAGGATTACAGGATTAGGAATCCCTAAAACAGGCAATGTTGCCCAAGAGCTGTAAGGTCCTTCAAAGGACCTCAGATTTTCTGTCCATATATGGTATTCACCAATCACATCACTGGAACATACCATTAGAAGATCAAAACAGGAGTCTCTTCTGTATCTGAATAAAAGCTGATGACCAAAGGATTAGGAATTCCCTAAAATGGGCAATGTTGCCCAAGAGCTTTAAGGTCCTTCAAAGGACCTTGGGCTTTCTGTCCATATATGGTATTCGCTAATGGCAACTCTGGAACATACCATTAGCAAATGAAAACAGAGGTCTCTCTGTATCTGAATAAAAGCTAATGACCAAAGGATAATAGAATTAGGAATTCCCTAAAACGGGCAATGCTGCCCATGAGCTTTAAGGTCCTTCAAAGGACCTCGGGCTTTCTGTCCAAATATGGTATTCACCAATGGCATCTCTGGAACATACCATTATAAGATCACTATGGGGGTTTCTTCTGTATCTGAATAAAAGCTGATGACCACAGGATTAGGAATTCCCTAAAATAAGCAATGTTGCCCAAGAGCTGTAAGGTCCTTCAAAGGACCTCGGATTTTCTGTCCATATATGGTATTCACCAATCATATCACTGGAACATACCATTAAGATCAAAACAGGAGTCTTCTGTATCTGAATAAAAGCTGATGGCCAAAGGATTACAGGATTAGGAATTCCCTAAAACGGGCAATGTTGCCCAAGACCTTTAAGGTCCCTCAAAGGACCTCGGGCTTTCTGTCCATATATGGTATTCGCCAATGGCATCTCTGGAACATGCCATTATAAGATCAAAATGGGGGTCTCCTGTATCTGAATAAAAGCTGATGACCAAAGGATTTAGGAATTCCCTAAAGCGAGCAATGTTGTCCAAGAGCTTTAAGGTCCTTCAAAGGACCTCGGACTTTCTGTCCATATATGGTATTCGCCAATGGTATGTCTGGAATATACCATTAGAAGATCTAAATGAGGCTCTATTTTGTATCTGAATAAAAGCTGATGACCTAAGGATTACAGGCTCAGTAGGACTTCATCGTCTGAGCACAGTGGCAATCGTTCTTATGAAGGTATTAGCCATGATGGGCATTTTTCCCAATAATAGAGGAATATGTGTAAAATCTAATTATTTTATCATGTATCCTTACTTTTTTAGGATGTATTTTGGACGGTGATCTTTCATTCACTTTTCTTTTGCTGCCTCCCCGGCCGCTGACAGTGGTATGTGCTCGGAGGTCACCAGATAAGACTTTGGAATTTAGAAGAAACTTCACAGCGCACCTAATCCGTTAATTAAACGTCAGGTCTTGGGGCTTAACGAATTGGATCACTTTTGTTTTCGGCACTTTCAAGTAGAAAATCATCTTTTTTTCCTATCGAATCCATTTGTTACCTGTGACCGACCTCTTCAAATATTTTTTTTTCTCTGATTTAAATAACTTTTTGATTTTTTTTTTAATTGTTTAGTAAACTTATATTAATGCTCCCTGCTGGATTTCTGTTCATTTCAGTCATGTGACCGCTGCAGCCAATCACTGGCCTTAGCGCTTTTAGGTCTTATATCACTAAGACGAGTGATTGTACGTTATCTTGGTAAACCCCTTTAAACTCTATTTTGTCTTGGAATTGGAGTTTTTTGAGACTTGACTCATTCTAAGAGTAGGTCCCAATAGTAATTCATAATTAAAGGGATTATTTTCATTTTTATTAATGGGTGTTTTCGGATAGTACATGTAAATACAAACAATTTTGTAATTTACTCCTTCTAAAAATTTTCAACCGTTCTTGAGATATTAGCACTTTTCTTTTGCAAACAGCCCGTTGCCTTGGAGACCGACCACCACTGCTAGACAAAAGAAAACACACAATGATTACAGGTTGATATATATTGAGCTTGTAAGCTCCCTTTTGAAGCTAGCCAGGATCGCTGGAGTGTGCACTTACCTCCTAATGCTGGCCAGCTTCTTTGCAGTGCTTATAAGCTTGACAGCAGCGGTGGTCGGTCTCCTAAGCAACAACGTGTAAACAAAAGAAAAGTGGTAATATCGCAAGAATGGCTGCAAATTTTAAAAAGTAGTAAATTGCAAAAGTGCTTGTTTTCAGAAGCACTATCCGAAAATATCCAATTGTGGGAATGAGAAAAACCCTTTAAATGTATTGGGGCCCTAACCAAGCAACTCCATTGGTCAGTTGATTGAAGAGATCATGGTACACAACTGAATATATTGTGTTGAATCAGAGAGACGCAATACCGTGCACGGCTACTACACTGTATATGAAGCTGTGCCTGTTTTAATGTTCCTTTGTGAGGGTAACAGTAATGATAGGTCATTGTAATAGTGTTTTCTGCTACTGCCACTAGATGGAGCTCTTTGCACACAGATTTGAGCTGAATATAAGCTGTATAAATCTGCATACAGTTAGTTCCACCTAGTGGTGACTGCAAGAAGCACAATTCTATCATTTATGAATTTTAGAAAAAACAAATCTTCTTTATACAGAATATTATTAGAACATAATGAAGGCTTAATAAATGTTAGGAGAGTTTTGCTTTAGGACTCTATTTTTGTATGAACCCCTATCCCTATAATATTATACGGTAGCTGTTGTCAGCCTAATTGTAGAGAGCTGTAGCACTTCATACTTTGTCGGTTGTAGATCTATTTTCACAAAACAAATTAAAATGAAAAAAAAAATTACTTTTTTTTTTACCTGATGTCACCAGTAGGGGGAGCTTTCCACATACTGTTTTATTATACAACTAGCTGTATACCCAGCATTGCCCGGGATAGTAACTGTCTCTCTCCCTCTCTGTGTCTGTCTTGCTCTCCCTGTATCTCTCTGTTTGTCTGTTGCTCTGTTTCTCTCTCTCTGTTTCGCTTTCTGTCTCTCTCCCTGTCTGTCTCTCTTTCTCTCTCGCCATCTGTCTCTGTTTCAGTATATGTCTCTGTCTCTCTATCCGTCTCTCGCTCTCTCTCTCTGTGTCTCTCTGTTTCTCTTTTGTCTGCCTCTTTATCTCTGCCTCTCTATCTCTGTCTTCCTCTGTCTGCCTCGGTCTATCTGTCCCTCTTTGTCTTTCTCTGTCTCTGTCTGTCTGTCTGTCTGTCTGTCTCTCATTGTCTCTCTCCCTTTCTGTCTGTCTCTCTCTCTCTTTCCCTGTTTCTCGCTCTCTGTCTCTCTCCCTTTCTGTCTGTCTCTGTCTCTCTCTTTCTCTCTCTCTGTCTCTTTCCCTGTCTGTCTCTCTGTCTGTATCTGTCTGTCTCTATCCGTCTCTCCACCGATATATTACCTCACACATAAGCTTCCTATACTAACAATGTCCTTTGTTGCCTATAGCAACCACTCACAGCTCCTGTTAATGACCTGTAGCTCCCAGCTCCATTCACTTTAATGAATTTTATGGTAAATAACTGTAAATAGCAGGGTTAAATTGTCCCCCCAAAACAGTCTATGAAGTTCCCCTAGTCAAATGAGGCGGCTGTGCAAGATTTCGTAATTGTAAATGCAACGGTGCGGATTCCTTTAGCATACATACAGTACATACTTACATACAGTATACATACACATATACACACACACACACACATACATACACATTTTTACAGAACATATGTGTCGCCCAGGGATATGGGGTACTCAGTCCCGGGCGGTGTACGTCTGAGGGATGTCACGGTGGTGGCCGTTGCCCGGTTCCGTGTCCTGGGCCCTTTTTGTAAAAGAGGGAATATTTACAGGGGGATTATAATGTTCACATGTGACACCACTTGCGGTGTTGCGGCTATGGGGATGGAGCCGCCGCTGCACAATGTCCGCTGCTGGGGCTGGTGTTAGTGGCAGCCTGGATGTTAGGCCCTCCGCAAGCAGGGCCGGGCCCCAGAGGGTAGGTGATGTGACAGATGTTGGAAGAAGAGAGTCCACACACAAGTTCAGTGCACCTGGTTTTACTCACTGTCCGGTGATGGTAACTGGTTGCCCGAGGCCGGCTGGTTTCACCTCCAGGTTCCCTTGTATGCAGTGCCAGATAGTAATCTGGTGCTTTCTTCCCCTGCACCTGTCTCTGGTTGTGGGTCCCCGTGGCGTAAAGCAACTGCTGGTCCCCGTCTGGTGGTGTTGTTCCACTTCTGTCCGTCTGACGGTAGCGTGAACCCTGTGGTGTTGGAGTCTCTGGTCCTGTCCCCGGTTCTCCCTTTGCTGCTGAGTCTTCGGATTTTTACGGTCAGCAAGGTCCTTGATGGTCCCCTTTCTGTGCAGGTGTTAACAAGCCTGCCTGGAGCTTCTGCTTGTCCTAGGGTCCTGTACCCCGTCGGTGTGTAGTTCCGGGTGTACTCCACCGTTCTCCACCGGCAACTACTCTCCTGGGCACCAGGTTACTGCTCACTACAGGACAGTCCGTCACCACACCTTCACAGTCTCCTACTCCATTACTGTCTCTTTCCTCCTTCTTCACTGTCTGCCCCTCCCACCTGGTCAACTAGTAGACTGGACTGGCTCCACCTCTAGATGGCCATCCATTGGTCCGACCCTAGCTGGGTACCATTGTATGGGGGATGTTGGGGAAAACTGGGATTGTGTAGTGTTTGTGTGTTACCGGCACTCGGTTTCCGGGTCCCTAAGGGGGTAGGCCCTGCATTCCGGTGGGGATGCAGTACCTTGTAGTTCCCTGATAGCTTCAGGGGCGCTATGTGTGGCACCGGCACTGGGTTTCCGGGTCCCTAAGGGGGTAGGCCCTGCATTCCGGTGGGGATGCAGTACCTTGTAGCTCCCTGATAGCTTCAGGGGCGCTATGTGTGGCACCGGCACTGGGTTTCCGGGTCCCTAAGGGGGTAGGCCCTGCTTTCCGGTGGGGATGCAGTACCTTGTAGCTCCCTGATAGCTTCAGAGGCCCTACACATACCTACAGTATATACATACACACATACACTCAGGTTTAGATATTAGATGGATGCACTGTATACAGTAATCTTGTAAGCTCCCTCTAGTGGTGACTTCAGGTAGTCAGAATGTTATCATTTAGATGTATGTCTATACAGAGGATTTGGAGTTCTGTATATGACAATTGGAGCTCAGAACGCTATAAAGATTTATTAAGGGTTTAATTAACATAGAATGTTGAGTCTTTTTAGATTATAATTCTTATAAAGTGGACATTCCCTTTAAGGACTAGCAATCTGTCATTGTTACTTAGGTGAGAATAAAGTTTGGCATAAAGCAAATTTTTCACCGAAAAGAAAAACAGAAATGTCCCTGAAGCCGCAGAGCGCAGGAAACAATGCACTTTTGTTGCAAGTGTTTATTTTCACAACCCGGAGCCCAGCGGAGATCCCAGGCATTGGTGACGCTGGGACGCAGCCCTCGCAGGTGAAAGCTGCAGTTTCTCCCAGACCTTGTGGGTAATTTGCAGGGAGATTTAACGTGAAGTGGTTGTAAGTCAGGAGATGACACTGGGTCACAGCAAATAAACATGCGGCCGAAACACAATGTGCCGGGGAAGAACAAGGGCCTGTTGTTTGGATGTTCTCGCTTGTGACATTATTGAGATGCCCTATAGGGTTAAAAAACAAAAAGTCAAACCACAGGGTATGTGTAAGAATAAAATATTATTATTTTATTTTTTTTGCAAATAGCGCCACTTTTGTTTACTGGTCATACCTGGTATTGCAGTTACACTCCATTTATTTTAAACACAAACTATTAGAATCACAATTTTTCTTTGCCTCATTGTCTGATCCTTTTCATTAACCCCTTCGTGCACCCTGCGTCGACCTCTAAAAGCAGCGACCGCAGCAATTTCTGATTGGAGCTGTTTTGTTTTTCAGCAAAAATCATATGTACTCCAAAATTGTTTCAATAAAATAAATTACAGCTTGGCGTGCCCCCTCAAAAATATTGAAGCCCCTTGTTCCAGTGAGACATTGATGTTAGTATTGATCATTGATGACTTGTGAGTATATGCAGCATTAGCTTTCATCTTTACCTGTAGCCCCAGTGACCAAAGGTGCCCAGAAAACGCTGACCTCCGTCCTCTGCATGGAAAGCGTGCTGGGGAGGGGATGGAGACAAGAGCGGACGCCAAATTTGATTTTTATAAAACACTATCTGTAATACCCGGCGCTGCCCAGGATAGCAACTGTCTGTCTCTCTCCCACTCTCTGTGTGTCTCTATCTCTGTCTGTTTCTTTGTTTCTCTCTGTTTCTTTGCTTGTCTGTCTCTCTCTTTCCCTCTTTCTGTCTGTTTGTCTCTCTGTTTCTCTCTGTCTGTTTCTTTGTTTCTCTTTCTGTGTGTCTCTCTCTGTCTCTATCCCTCTCCTTGTCTCTGTCTTTCTGTCTCTCTGTCATTCTCTATCTCTGTTTCTATTTGTTTCTTTCTTTGTCTCTCTCTGTGTCTCTGTCTTTCTGTGTCTCTATCCCTCTCTTTGTATCTGTTTCTTTCTGACTGTCTCTCTCTGTCATTCTCTCTCTCTGTCTCTCTGTGTCTGTCTCCCTCTCTTTGTCTCTGTGTCTCTGTCTTTGTGTCTCTATCCCTCTCTTTGTATCTGTCTCTTTCTGACTGTCTCTCTCTGTCATTTTCTCTCTTTGTCTCTCTCTCTCTCTGTGTTTGTCTCACTCTCTTTGTCTCTGTGTCTCTCTCTGTCTCTCTCTGTGTCTCTGTCTTTCTGTCTCTCTGTCATTCTCTATCTCTGTTTCTATTTGTTTCTTTCTTTGTCTCTCTCTGTGTCTCTGTCTTTCTGTGTCTCTATCCCTCTCTTTGTATCTGTTTCTTTCTGTCTGTCTCTGTCATTCTCTCTCTCTGTCTCTCTGTGTCTGTCTCCCTCTCTTTGTCTCTGTGTCTCTGTCTTTCTGTGTCTCTATCCCTCTCTTTGTATCTGTCTCTTTCTGTCTGTCTCTCTCTGTCATTCTATCTCTCTGTCTCCCTCTCTTTGTCTCTGTGTCTCTCCCTGTCTCTCTGTCTCTATTCCTCTCTCTGTCTCTTTCTGTCTCTCTCTCTGTGTCTCTTTCCCTCTCTCTGTCTCTCTCTGTCTCTCTGTCATTCTCTGTGTCTCTTTCTGTCTCTCTCTGTCTCTTTCTGTCTCTCTCTGTCTCTCTCTGTCTCTCTGTCATTCTCTATATGTCTGTCTCTCTCTGTGTCTCTCTGTGTCTCTATCCCTCTCTCTTTGTCTCTCAGTCTCTGTCTGTCTCTTTGTCTCTCTCTGTCATTCTCTATCTCTGTGTGTCTCTCTCTGTCTATACCTCCATAGAATTCATATTACCTCACACATAAGCTTCTTACACTAAAGGTCCCGTTACACGCTACGATTCATCTGACGATATGTCGTCGGGGTCACGGTTTTCGTGAAGCACATCCGTTGTTGTTAGCGACATTGTTGCGTGTGACGCCTATGAGCGACTCCGAACGATCGTAAAAATAGCGAAAGTCGTTGATCGTTGACATGTCGTTCATTTTCAAAATATTGTTCGTCGTTTCGAACGCAGCAGACATATTGCTATGTTTGATACCCTGCCAACGACGAACAACATTGTTAGTGCGTCCCATCTTCAGCGGCGTGGGCGTGTCGTTACGAGCGATGCTCCACGCCTCCTCCGCTCTGATTGGTGTCACGCCAAGGTGTATGCTATGGACAATTATACACCTCGGTCGTTGCCGGAATCGTTGGGAGGAATGCTGTGTGATGGTGTCCACACGACCGCCTTGGTCAAACAATATATTGCTGAACGATGTAGTGTCGTTTGTGAGATCGGTACGTGTGACCGCTACAAAACGACCTATGAGTGATCTCAGCAAATCGTAGCAATGATCTGGGCGAGTCACATCACTAACGAGATCGCTAAAGCGGCCTTAAGAATGTCCTTCGTTGCCTATAGCAACCAATCACAGCTCCTATTAATGACCTGTAGCTCCCAGCTCCATTCACTTTAATGTAAGCAGGTTTTTGGCAAATAACTGTAAAGCGCGGGGCTAAATTTTGCCCTCAAAACATAGTCTATGAAGTTCCCTGAGTCAAATTTCGTGATTGTAAATGCGATGGTTTGGATTCCTTTAGCGGACACACACACACACACATACACATACACACACACACACACACACACACATACACATACACATACACATACACATACACACACACACACACATACACATACACATACACACACACACACACACACACATACACATACACATACACATACACACACATACACACATACACACACACATACACATAAACACACATACACACACATACACATACACACACACACACGGCTTTATATATTAGGTAAGTTCTAAGCCTTCAAAAAGTCTTAATTGTTCACTTTGTTCCCCATTAAGACTTCTATAAGATATACAGGCAGACCAGGCAGCTGTCGTGGGCTCCTTAAAGAAAGTAACCCAGTTCTGATTGGTCCCACACTCTCCTGAACTCCCCTCCCCTGAGGAACTCAATTGTTATCACTTAGTCATGTAAAGCTAATATTCTGTAAGTGCTTCTTTTAAGGTTACTGCCCCTTTAAGGAGCTCCTCATGTTAAAAATTCAATACAGTCTGCAGGCACCATGATTTAGAGCAGAAGAATCTGAGCAGATTGATATATATATTTGTTGGAAAAGACTCAATAGAACTTGTAATTTATTCACTTGACCCTTTGCTCATTTTGAGCACTGAAGTGCAGTGGGCGGTGCTACATCACTGAGTGGGACCGCCCACTGGACTCCAAAGCCCAGAGGTTTCAATGAATAAATTACCACTTACACTTGATCTTTTCCTACAAATATATATATCAATCTGCTCAGCTCTTCCGGCTGTATATCGTACAACCCGCAGATTGAACTTTCTAGGGTTCCCTTTAAGTACTGAATTTTTTTGCATGGGTTCTATAAGATATAAGAAGCAGAAGGAGGCGCAGATACAGACACGTTGATGTAATTTTACCTGCCAAAAAATGTGATTCTGGCCAGACGTAACTTCGTGGGTGTGGGCTTAATCTTACAAGATGACAGAAGAATCTTAATGACTGTTTTCTATGCGTGATGACAGCTATAGCATCACATCATCCCAATAATAATATAGAAGCGGTGGAATTCTTCTCAGCGGGAGTCCACAGTGCGCACTGTGCATAGTATTCCATGACTGTCACTCACTAATCTTCTCATTAAAGCGTAAGGCGTATACTTTCTTAATCTGCAGCTCCTGTTGGAAAGTCACTCTAAGCAGTCATTTAAAGGGCCACTAACCCTAATTCAAAGTTCAGCTTTTGTTACCATTCACACCAATGAATGCCAATATGTCAATGCAAGTAGGATAGAGTATTTTGTACGCAGCGCCCATGCAGAGCAATGTGTTTCCATAGCTCTGTTCTTCCTTAACCTCCTTTGATGCTGTGGTGAACAGCGATCACCGGATTATCAGACGCACCCCAAATTTAGAGAAAAAAAGGTGAAAAAAAGGGGTCCGACTTATAATCTGGTGGTGTCTTACCGAAGGGGGTGGCAGCGGTGGTAGAGCGGGGTCAAAGGATGCAGGGGCAGAAACTGTCGGCGGTATTGGCTTTGCTGGTGCTGGGGCACCGGTGGCTGCAGGCTGTGAGGTCTTCAAAGAAATGGCGCCTGGAGTTGGCACGTGCGCAGATTGAGCTCTCGAGTTAATGACAAGCCAAGGTCTCATCTGCACATGTGTAGCGCCCCTGAAGCCATCAGGGTGCTACAAGATTCTGCATCTCCACAAGGATGCAGAGCCTACCCCCTAGGCTCCCGGGAGACCAATGCTGGTAACACCAAAAACCCAGGTAATCCCAGTTTTTCCCCAACAATCCCCCATACAGTGGTACTTAGCTAGGGTCGGGCCAATGGATGGCCGCCTAGAGGTGGTGAAGGTGAAAGCGAAGCAACGTCCTGACTCTGGAACGGTGACCTGGTACCCAGGAGGGTAGTGGTCGGTGGAGTACTCCCGGAACTACACACCGACGGGGTACAGGACCCTATGCACCCTAGGACAGGAAAGAGCTTCAACCCGACCTGTTAACACCTGCACAGCAAGGGGACCATCAAAGACTCTTTAGAGTTGGACTGGTGCTGCTGTGGCGGTGGCTGTGCTGTGGGGATTCAAAAAAATGGTGCCTGGAGTCGGCGTGTGCTCAGATGGAGCTCTTGGCTCAAGATCTCATCTGTGCTTCCTCCGCCTTCGGTCCATTGATCTCCCAGCAGCGGACTTAAGGAAAATGGCACCCGCAGGTGGCACATGTATCGCGCCCAGGGATGTGGGGTACTCGGTCCCGGGCAGTGTCTCCCTTGGGAATGTCACTTTACTTTTGTGGCCGTTGCCCGGTTCCGTGCCCTGAGTCCTTTTTGTAATGGGATGTAATTACAGTGGATTTAGGTTAGTGTTCATACGCGACGCCACTTGCGGTGTTGCGGCTATATATAGGCTATATATACATGGAGCCGCCGCTGCAGAATGTCACTACTGGGGCTGGTGTTGTTTGCAGCCTGGATAGTAGGCCCTCCGTACGCAGGGCCAGACCCCAGAGGATGGGTGTTGTGACGAGCGTCGGAAGAAGGTAGTCCACACAGAGGTATAGTGCAACTGGTTTTTACTGATTGCTGGTTGGTGGTAACTGGTTACCTGAGGCCGGCTGGTTTCGCCTCTAGGTCCCCTTCTTCCCAGTGCCAGTCTGGTTCTCTGGTACGCTTTAACGTTGGTGGACCCTGGTGCTAGGGAAGGGGATGATGGGACACCACCTGTAGCTTCACCCTGCACTCCTAGACAGTCCCTATACAGGTTCTGCACCTGTCACTGATCACTGAGCAGGATACCGGAAGCCCTGAGAGACCCTGTAATCACCCTGGCTAGTGAGCTGGCAAGTGAAGATTGCTAGTCCCACCACTGCACTAATACAACAAGAAGGGAAGGTACAACAGACAAGGGAAACAATAAAGGATAAAGCCCAACTTCACGGCTGCAGTAAGGCACTAGAACCTCTTCACAGCAACAAGGGCTCCAGCAGCTCCTTCCACCTCGAGCCCTAGCTTCAGAATGAATCAGAATAATCAGCGCCCTCTACTCCCCGTCCTAACCTTTATCTTGTTTCACCAAAGCTACACATATTGTTTCAATTGAGCGAATCAACTCATGCAATCCGGGGGGGGGGGGCAGATAACCGTCTGTTCATAACCTTTCACTATTCTCCCTTCCAAACACATGCTTATCGTCACGGTATATGATTGTTAGGGGGATTTTTTTATTATTATACAGATATTGCCCTAAAAAGGGAAAAGACTTCAACTCTCTTGGTGATGCAAGAAAAAAAAAAAGTCAGCGTGTGACTATTCAGCGCGCTGCTGATTAATGTGGATGAGGTGTGGCTTGGCGGGTAACTCCACAGCCTGGATCACCATTGTGTAGTGACTGTTTTATAGGACCTATAAAAATACACATTTTTAGCTTTTATTTTTTTTTTTAGGTACCCAGTGCCAAAATATCGGAATTAAACATTTCCCTCAGCCACGGGTGATGTGTTCTCTTTTTCTAACAGAGAACTTAGATCATCACGGATTCTTTTTTTTTTTATCTTTAGCAACAGCGCCACTCCTGTTCGGAGGCTGTGCCTGGTATTGCAGCTTAATGCTATGGATCTGACTAAAAAGTGCTGGCAGTACCAGACACAACCTATAAATGGGAGTGGCGCTGTTTATAGGAAAAAAAAATAATTTAAAAGAACTTTCCTATCTAATTGTGAAAATTATCTGGAAGTAACTTATATACAAGATGTGGGACATTGCAATGGCTGTAGGGTTGTTTCTCGCCCGTCCACAGACTTTGAATGGCAAAAAAACATTGATTGATTTGAAGGATTACACACGCTTCTTACTTTGGGGCATCAATTTAAGAGGACATTTTTTGGGTGCAAACATCGTCCATGTTTAAGTTAATGCCCACTTGAGGATAAATTCTATTCCTCCATTTACAGCAGCATCAGGGGGCCATCATGATTAGACTAAGGAAAGTTACCCAATAAACAGTGTTACCGGATTGTTCCCATAACTGCTCCCCTCCCGTAACTGGCTAAGTGGAGTGGTCTCCCCCCCCCAAGTGGCTAAGTGGAGTGGTCCCCCCCAAGTGGCTAAGTGGAGTGGTCTCCCCCCCCAAGTGGCTAAGTGGAGTGGTCTCCACCCCCCCCAAGTGGCTAAGTGGAGTGGTCTCCCCCCCCCAAGTGGCTAAGTGGAGTGGTCTCCCCCCCCCCCAAGTGGTTAAGTGGAGTGGTTCCCCCCCCCCCCTCAAGTAGCTAAGTGGAGTGGTCTCCCCCTTCAACTGGCTAAGTGGAGTGGTCTCCCCCTTCAAGTGGCTAATTGAAGTGCTCTCCCCCTTCAACTGGCTAAGTAGAGTGGTATCCCCCCTCAACTGGCTAAGTGGAGTTGTCCTCCCCCCCTCAAGTAGCTAAGTGGAGTGGTCTCCCCCCTCAACTGGCTAAGTGGAGTGGTCTCCCCCCTCATCTGGCTAAGTGGAGTGGTCTCCCCCCTCAACTGGCTAAGTGGAGTGGTCTCCCCCCCTCAACTGGCTAAGTGGAGTGGTCTCCCCCCCTCAAGTAGCTAAGTGGAGTGGTCTCCCCCCCCCTCAAGTAGCTAATTAGAGCGGTCTCCCCCTTCAACTGGCTAAGTAGAGTGGCATCCCCCCTCAACTGGCTAATTGAAGTGCTCTCCCCCTTCAACTGGCTAATTTAAGTGGTCTCACCCCCCACTCAAGTGGCTAAGTGGAGTGCCCCACTCCCTCAAGTAGCTAAGTGGATTGGTCCCCCCCTCCCTCAAGTAGCTAAGTAGAGTGCTCTCCCCCTTCAACTGGCTAAGTGGAGTGCTCTCCCCCTTCAACTGGCTAAGTGGAGTGCTCTCCCCCTTCAACTGGCTAAGTGGAGTGCTCCCTCTAAACAGATTTATCAGAGTGCTTCCTGATAAACAGTGTCAGGAGAGTTCCCTCAAAAACAGATTTTGGTCCTTCCCATACAGAAGAGGACATTTACAATAGTGCAGTCTGCTGAGTGCTCTCCTCTGCTCACGGAGCCAGTAGAGTGCCCCCATATGTGGTGTTTTCTTTATCTTTCACTTTTTTTTTCTGGTATAGATTATAGTAGTGAGTTTTCTCATGTGAAATCCCAGATCTGCGTCCTCCCGGGGTGAGTCACCTTCATAAAATAACACAAAGCGATCTTTATCTCCGGTGAGATCATGCCACCTGTATGATAAAGGTCTCCATTGTCAGGGGAGACCAAATTGAAAGAAGTGATAGAATGCAGAATTTTGTAAAAAATAAAATACAAAAACACCTAAACCATAAATTGTCAGAAATACGTGTGTTTTTTTTTTATTTTATATGGGTTACTTTGCCTTGCATACATTTTTAATGCGACAGATTAAGTATCGGCCCTAAGTGAAGAAAGGAAACGGCTTCGACCGGGAAACTGTATCCTTTGCCTTGGAGAGCGGCTGGTATGAGGAGGAAGGGGAGAAGAGATGGATTACAGGTTTGGGTTTTTTTGCAAAATTACTATAATCATCCAGAGCTCAAATTATTTTCTTTTTGCTTTTTTTTTATCCCATAATTCTTCATGACAGGCGAACGTGATCATTAGCTTCTGACCTTGTAGCATACTGATGGCTGGCTGGACTTGGATAAATGAACCTAAGATATTTTGGGATGTTTTTGACTTTTTGACCCCATAAAATGTTTGCCCTTTAATGACCACGTAGGTTCTTGGATTTCCCTGTAGTTCAAAGGTTCATCTGCTTGGTTACTATGAGTAATCTCATTGTTTTAGATATGCTTGGTTTCCATAAATTGTCCTTTTATTGTCTGATTTTGGGGGTCAATTTAAGGGGAACATTCCCACTGGAACATTATCCTTGGTTGGATACCTCTGTTGGCTCATAGTATGTACTAAGGGACTCTTAACATGGTATGTACTAAGGGACTCTTTCCCCAAATAGATCTTTTGAAATGACTAATGTTTTTGAATCAGGAAACAAAGTAGTCTTAGTACTATTTGAAATCATTACTGTTGAGACTGATGAATGGAAAGATATATTTGACCAGCGCTGAATCAGCATGATGTTGAATGACATGATGGCACTCAGAATAGGCAAGTCCGGCATGATTTTATTGTTCTCTTCTAGTCCCCCAATAAATCTGTTGAAATGACTAATGTTTTTGAATCAGGAAACAAAGTAGTCTTAGTACTATTTGAAATCATTTCTGTTGAGACTGATGAATGGAAGGATATTTTTGACCAGTGCTGAATAAGGATGATGTTGAATGACATGATGGCACTCAGAATAGGCAAGTCCGGCATGATTTTATTGTTCTCTTCTATTCCCCCAATAAATCTGTTGAAATTACTAATTTTTTTGATTCAAGAAACAAAGTAGTCATAGTACTATTTGAAATCATTTCTGTTGAGACTGAAGAATGGAAGGATATTTTTGACCAGTGTCTAAATAAGGAATCATTTCTGTTGGGACTGAAAAATGGGAGGATTTTGTTGACCAGTGCCTACATAGGGAATTATTTTATCCATCTCATTCTATTTATAAGAGATAAATGTCAAATTTTGCTCTTCATTACTCCAGGGTAGAGTGAAAGCTATCTGGACCCCTAATGTGTAGATAAAAACGTGTAGCATGGGCCTTACTACACTTGTGTTGCATTACAATGAAAACATCCATAGTTACTGCAGAGCCCTGTGTATACGCTTGAACCAGAAAACAAAGTAGTCTTAGTACTTTTTGGAATCGTTTCTGTTGAGACTGATAGATGGAAGGATATTTTTGACCAGCGCTGAATCAGGATGATGTTGACTGACATCATGGCACTCAGAATAGGCAAGTCTGGCATGATTTTATTCTCTTCTGTTTCCCCAATAAATCTTTTGAAATGACTAATGTTTTTGAATCCGGAAACAAAGTAGTCTTAGTACTATTTGAAATCATTTCTGTTGAGACTGAAGAATGGAAGGATACTTTCGACCAGTGTCTAGATAAGGAATCATTTCTGTTGGGACTGATAAATGGAAGGATTTTTTTGTCCAGTACTTAGAAAAGGAATTATTTTATCCATCTCATTCTATTTATCACAGATAAATGTCAAATTTTGCTCTTCATTGCTCCGGGGTAGAGTGAAAGCTATCTGGGCCCCTAATATATAGATAAAAACTCGTAGAATGCGACTTACTACACTTGGGTTGCATTACAATGAAAACATCCATAGTTACTGCAGAGCCCTCTGTATACGCTTGAATCAGAAAACATAGTAGTCTTGGTACTTTTGGAATCATTTCTGTTGAGACTGATGAATGGAAGGATATGCGCTGAATAAGAATGATGTTGAATGACATGATGGCACTCAGTATAGGCAAGTCCGGCATGATTTGATTCTTCTCTTCTATTCCCCCAATAAATCTTTTGAAATGACTAATGTTTTTGAATTAGGAAACAAAGTAGTCTTAGTACTTTTTGGAATCATTTCTGTTGAGACTGATAAATGAAAAGGTGTTACATATATAGACCTATTTTGGTTCTGAGTTATCAAAATGGGGAACCTAAAGTTGCCTCTACCAGTCCTGATCATTTAAAAAAAACTCCTGTACAGACGTCAGACACTTTGTTTCACCTCACCATCAGATGCGATAATCCAATTCCACTGCACTCTCTATGACCTCCTAGTGTAATCACCCTACACCTCCCAACACCATCCTCTTTAGTAGGTGCCTTTTTTCATTATTAGAGTGACTATAATGCATTAATTTGCTTTTTTGTTTAATTTTGCTTTTTTATTTTCTGCAGAACCACTTATCAGAGAAATGACGACGATGAAGAAGAAGCTGCAAGAGAGCGACGCCGTCGGGCTCGCCAAGAACGACAACGGCTGAATAAAGATGATGTGGAAGGACATGATGGCACTCAGAATAGGCAAGTCCGGCATGATTTTGTTCTTCTCTTGTCCCAATCGATCTTTTGATTTGACTCATGTTTTTAAATCAGAAAACAAAAGTAGTCTTAGTACTTTTTAGAATCGTTTCTGTTGAGACTGATGAATAGAAGGATTTTTTTGACCAGCACTGAATAAGGATGATGTGGAAGTACATGATGGCACTCAGAATAGGCAAGTCCGGCATGATTTTGTTCTTCTCTTCCCCCAGTAGGTCTTTTGAAATTACTAATATTTTTAAATGAGAAAACAAAGTAGTCTTAGTACTTTTTGGAATCGTTTCTGTTGAGACTGTTGAATGGAAATATTTTTTTTAGATCAGTGCCTAGAAAAGGATTTGTTTTGTCCATCCCGTTCTATTTATAGCCCTCTAATATATAGATAAAAAGTCATGGTATAGGCCATACTACACTTGGGTTGCATTACAATGAAAACATCCATAGTTACTGAAGAGCAATGTATATATGCACTTGAATCAAAAAACAAAGTAGTCTTTGTACTTTTTGGAATCGTTTCTGTTCAGACTGATAAATGGACACATTTTTTTAGACCAGTGCCTAGAAAAGGATTTGTTTTGTCCATCCCATTCTATTTATGCACCCTTAATATATAGATAAAAATTCATGGTATAGGCCTTACTACACTTGGGTTGCATTACAATGTAAACATCCATAGTTACTGAAGAGCGATGTATATATACGCTTGAATCAGAAAACAAAGTAGTCTTTGTACTTTTTGGAATCGTTTCTGTTCAGACTGATAAATGGACAAATTTTTTTTGACTAGTGCCTAAATAAGGAATTATATTGTCTATCCCATTACATTTATAACAGGTAAATGTAAAATTTTACTCTTCAGTGCTCCAAGGCAGAATGAAAGCTATCTGGACCCCTAATATATAGATAAAAGCTCATAGTAGGGGCCTTATTACACTTGGGATGCATTACAATGGAAACATCCATAGTTACTGCATAGCCCTGTGTATACGCTTGAATCAGAAAACATAACACATAGTAGTCTTGGTACTTTTGGAATCATTTCTGTTGAGACTGATTAATGGAAGGAAATGACCAGCGCTGAATAAGGATGATGTTGAATGACATGATGGCTGCAAATGTAAACATATCCCAACAATGGCCTAGTTGGGCTATGTTTACATTTACAGATGGTGGCCCTTAAACCACCATTCAGCTACATGTTTGCACATTTGTCAGTCAATGAATAACCTATTTACATAGGCAGACCGCGCTTCGCAGGAAAAAGTAGATTGGTTCACCCACCACCACATATATCTCCGGATCTTCAGAAAAACCCGTCGGTTGACGTATGCAACATAATCCAAATCAGAAAAAAAAGCTGATGACTCCGGTAAAAAAATTTACTCTTTACTAGAAATCCTTTAATATATTGTCATGCAGAGCAAGTGAACGTATTTGATGCGTTTCGACCAGCTTGTCCTACGATTTAGACCAGTTGGTCGAATCGCGGCAACTAAGTTCTATTGCTAGGGATGACGATATTGTAAAGGATTTCCAATAAGGAGAACATTTTTTTTACCGGGGTCTTCAGATTTCTTCTGAATTAACTGCTGTTAGAGAGTGCACTTCCCACATACGCAGAATGATCAGTAATAGATCGTTCTGTGCACAATGGCTCATTGCACCTGACGAACGAGCTTTTAGCTTACTTGGATGATTGGCGGTTGG
This sequence comes from Anomaloglossus baeobatrachus, assembly GCF_048569485.1. NCBI lineage: Eukaryota > Metazoa > Chordata > Amphibia > Anura > Aromobatidae > Anomaloglossus > Anomaloglossus baeobatrachus. The sequence goes on along the minus strand of NC_134356.1, from coordinate 35,415,388 downwards.
TTTATCATCCATGATTATCAACCGTTCCTATATAATCGGCCATGTAAATGCACCTTTAGAGTATCCGTCAACTTAAATAGGAAGGCATTGCACAATCCACTTTGTTTAGAAGGCCTCAAGAGATACTTGGTCTTCATACTTTACTTTTGGGTTCCCTGGGTTGCATCCACTGAGTTGCTGCTGGCTGGTGGACCGAGTTGGGGGTCAAAACCAGAGAGGTGTGGATGGTGACAAAACCAATGTGTAGTCAGATGACATAGCTGAGTTTAAAGCCACGAGGTCAAGTACTGGCTGACATCAGGCAGAAATAGAGAATCGTCAGGCAGTGCAAGGCTCACTTCCCGAAAAGTATCCAAGGTTAATTCATCAGAGCAAACAGAACAAGTTTAGGATAAACAGATGTCAAAGTGCAACAGAGCAGTGTAAGGTACGCAATAACTGACAGAATAGAGGTTTTAACCCTTTTGGCCCTCGTACCAAATCCTACTGTTGATCGGATGCCGTGACTGGCTGGCCAACTAAACCATGAGTGTCAATATGAAGTACACTCCTCAACATTGAAGTTGAAACACTAGGTAGGGAAAGTGGTGGAATGATGGAAATCACCCAATGGAGACATGTTGTCATGGGGTGTGAGGGGATAAATGGAGATAGGGGCTCCTAAATTGGCCCTCAGACTAGAGGGCCCTAGCTGTCCCTACTCCCAGAGATATGTCTAATGGTGATGATTTCTGGGCCGCCTTCCTTGCCCTGGTCCTTGCCAGTTCTGATCTAATACCTCCTCTCCACCACCCCAGGGGAGGACCAAGACAGGAGTGGTTGCCCAAAATCTGTGGGTTCAAACTGGGAAACTAAAACTCTATCACATACAGAGATACATGGAGGAAATAACCAGATGGCAAGAGGATTTCCACACCACAGCAAGTAGCACACAGTAAATCACCAGCAACAGAAACACAACAGCACACGGACCATAGTAGCGAAAGCTATAGTAGGCATGGGAAGACAGATTCCTCCATCTTAAAAAGGCGGGGAGTAAGTGTGATAGGTCTCCCGCAACATGTAATCCAAAAGGTGGCTAGCAAAAATTAACTCCTGCTAGACTATGAGCACACAGCTGGTTGATGCCTGAGCCTGCCTGTGCAGCTCAGAAGCACCAGAGCGTGGAGTGTAGTAATAATAATAATAATAATAATAATAATAATAATAAATCTTTATTTCTATAGCGCCAACATATTCCGCAGCGCTTTACAATTCAAGAGGATCATATACAAACAAATAACAGTTATAGAAAATACAATAATTAGCGTATGGAAAAAAAAGAGACAACCCTGCTCGTGAGAGCTTACAATCTACAATGAGATAGGGGCACAAGGTACAAGTGCTTATTTACAGTGACAATCCAGCCATCTCAAGGAAATGGGGGGTAGATAATGGCTTCCTGGACTAGTTGGCCAGAACCTTGAAGTTGCATTTGGGTGCAGTGGATTTTGATGTGGAGTTATGTTCTGAGAAGTTGTAGAGGGACTATGTGAATTTAGTTTGGCTAGGGAGTGTGATAGGCCGCCCTAAAAACATGTGTTTTTAGGGAGTGTCTGAAGCTGAGTAAGTTGTCATTTATCCTAGCTTCTTGGGGTAGAGCGTTCCAGAGGGTTGGTGCAGCTCGGGAGAAGTCTTTGATCCAGGAGTGGGAGGTTCGGATTAGTGTGGATGTTAGTCAAAAGTCATTTGCAGAGCGTAGAGAATGGGTGGGGTGATAGACAGAGAGGAGGGTGGAGATGTAGGGGGTGCCGCACTGTGGAGAGCTTTGTAGGTGAGAATGAGCAGTTTGAATTGGATCCTGTGATATATGGGCAGCCAGTGCAATGACTGTCACAGAGCAGAGGAATCCGAGTAGCGGTTGGCCAGATAGGTGACCCTGGCTGCTGCATTAAGGATGGACTGTAGAGGAGAGAGTCTAGTTAGGGGGAGACCAATTAATAGAGAGTTCAGTAGTCAAGGCGGGAGTGGATCAGGGCCACGGTGAGAGTTAAGGCGGCGTCACACGCTACGATATATCGGGCAATATGTCGTCGGGGTAACGGATTCCGTGACGCACATCCGGCATCGTTCGAGATATGGTAGCGTGTGACCGCTACGAACAACTGTGAACGAGCAAAAATACTCACCTTATCGTTGCTCTTTGACACGTCGTTCATTTTCATAATGTGGGTCCTCCTTCTGCATACCGGTTGTTCGCTGTTCCCGAGGCAGCACACATCGCTCCGTCTGACACCCCGGCAACAACGAACACAGCTTACTTGCGTCCCGCCGGCAATGAGGAAGGAAGGAGGTGGGCGGGATGTTGCGTCTCACTCATCTCTGCCCCTCCGCTTCTATTGGGCGGCCACTGTGTGACGTCACTGTGACGCTGAACGTCCCTCCCCCTTCAGGAAGAGGATGTTCACCGCCCACAGCGAGGTCGTTCGGGAGGTAAGTGCGTGTGACGGGGGTTAACGATTTTGTGTGCCATGGACAACGAATTGCCCGTGACACACAAACAACGGGGGCGGGTACGATCGCTCATGCGATCACACAATATATCGTGGGGTGTGACGGGGCCTTTAGACTCTGTACTCTGAACAGTGTCTGATGCCGCCATGATACTTGGCTAGTTTAGAGCCAAACACCGTGTGACTCATGTTACTGATGAAACAATGGAAACAAACTATTTAGAATATCTCAATTTATTCAGCATGGAGTATGAGCACTACATGTAGAAATCACCGCACTTACAGCCTCGGCTGCTATCAGTGAGGTTATTACTGGTTGTCTGAAGAATATTCTGCTGTGCTGAATGCACTTGGGAAAATCATCAAGATCCTCTGCTGGCAGCTTCTTTGTAATTGCATGCCAATGACTTCCCAGATGGGAGACAGAAGGCCACGATAGCACATTTAGGCCGCACACGCTTCTCACAAAGCATGCGAAACCTGCAGCCTGGTGGTGTAGTTTTGAAAAATGTCTCCTGGGACACTTTGGACAAATGACCGTACCACTGGTCTTACCACCAAATCAATGTTGAGGAATATATATGTTGACATTTTTGTCTATGCGGCCTACACGTCACACTTCCCCTTCAATAATACAGTGTGTCCTTCTGGGCAGGATGTCTCTTTTGTGTCGCTATCAGTATTGAAGCGGCACCTTTTAACAGCAATAGAGACGGCCCTGTAGTGAAGATATGGGAGTTCAAATTACGCAGTAGAAGGTCTCATGGTCCACCAGTAGATCCAAATGCGTAAGTTGCAATTGAAGCATGACCCAAGCCAGTGGAGTGGATCCTATGTTTTGTTCTTTAGGGGAAAAACTGGTGGAAAAAGAGGTCCCAGCCCTTGTTGCTTTCATCTCCTTTTCAATCGGGTGATAAGACTCTGTGCAGAACACTCAAATGCAGAGAGAATTCTGTCCAAGGGTCATAGAACGGGTCTAGGGTAGAAACCAACTCATCACTATAATGGGGTGCTGTCACTCCTGTCTCTCAGTATTATGAGACTAGTGACAGATTCAGGACTTGAGAGTCATGTCTATGCTAGACTCTCAATATTCAATGGATTTCCTTTCCTTTGGCAGTCGTAGGGTTAATGTCACTTTGCTTTCCAGCAGCTTCTGAATCCTGATCAAGTGTTTCTGGTTTGGGACCACTCCCAGTCCTTTATATACCCTCTGCTCCCAGTAGAGGGTGCCAGTTATTCTCAGACCTCATTCGGATACTTGGCCTGGAGGTGGAAGGAGCTGCTGGAGTCCTTGCTGTTGGTTGTGGTGTAGGCTGCAGTACTGGTGCCTTATTGCAGCCTAGTTGTTGGAGTCAGTCTGTTGTTGTTTTTCCCAGTCTGTCATATCTTTCCTTTGTGTGTTGTTTTAGTGCAGCGATGGGACTAATGATCCTCACCATCCCACTCACTAGTGAGGGCTTACTGCAGGGTCTCTCAGGGCTTCAGATTCCTGCTCGGCGACTTGTGAGGAATCTGTATAGGGACTGGCTAGGACTACAGGGTACAGAGGCAGGTAAGTGGAGGAGGTGTCTATTTTCCCTCTCACTAGCATCAGGGCCCACAGATGTTAATGTGTCACCTGGGTACACCTTGTTTGTCTTCATAAACCCCCTGTCTGTTGTGTCTTTTACCTCACGACAGTAGAGGTAGAGGGTTCTGGTTATTCTTTGCCATTTGGATGCTGGGCCAAGAGGTGGAAGGAGCTGCTAAAACATTCTGTTAATGTTGTTGTGGTGGCTGCAGTCTTGGGGCCAACGGCAGCAGTTTGTTGTTGTTTTCCACCTGTCTGTCTTCCTTTCTTGGTGTGTCGTTTCAGTGTAGCGGTGGGACTAGTGATCCTTACCTACCCACTCCTTAGCCAGGACTATTGTAGGGTCACTCAGGGCTTTAGGTTCCTGCTCGACAGGTGAGTATCCTGTATAAGGACTGGCTAGGAGTGCAGGGTACAGTGGCAGGTAAGTGAAGGAGTGTCCATCTTCGCTCTCACTTACGTTGTTAAAGTGTCCCCAGTGTACCCCTTGTTTGTCATGGTGTTACCCCTATTAAGTTGTGTGTTTGGCCTCACTCCAGACCTTCCTTAAGTCAATGCCGTGACAGTTGCCCTCTCTCTCTTATCCATAATTTTATCAACTTTATTGATAAAAAATGCTATATGTTTTTGTTCTATAGTTTTTTCACCTTCTTATGGTAAAACTCATGGAAAAATATTAAAGAGAACCTATCACCAGATTTGGTGACTATAAGCCGCGGCTACCACCAGTGGCTAAGATGCTGTATATAAGAGCTCAGGCCGCTGTGTAGAATGTAAAAATCACTTTGTAGTACTCACCTAAGGGGCGGTGCAGACTGGTTATATGGGTGCCTCCATTCTCAGGTACAGGCGCCTCCTCTTTCGGCCATCTTTGTCCTCCTTCTTCTGAAGCCTGGGTGCATGATGCGTCCTACGTCATCCACACTAGTCAGCATCAGATCAAAGTGCGCCTGCGCAGGACCTCAATGCGGCTAGTGTGGATGACGTAGGACGCGTCATGCACCCGAGCTTCAGAAGAAGGAGGACAAAGATGGCCGAGAGAGAAAAACGGAGACACCCATCCGACCAGTCTGCACCGCCCCTTAGGTGAGTATTATAAAGTCATTTTTACGTTCTACACAGCGGCCTGGGCTCTTATATACAGCATTCTAACATACTGTATATAAGAGCTTACCGGTGGTGGCCGCAGCTTATAGTCACCAAATCTGGTGACAGGTTCCCTTTAACAAAAACAGCAATCTGTCTGCAAAGGCAGAATGGGAAGCAGGAGAACTTCCAGTCACCCATAAGAATGTAAATATGGCAGTGGATTAAAAGGGACCGTCTGCTCAGATGTCAAACTTTATTTGCATTTACATAATGTAAATTACATTAGTGCACATGAAGGAATTCAAAGAAATGTTTGCATGTTATTAATACGTCCATGGACCCGTTGTCACTGACTATAGATGTGAACCAGAAAAACATGGATTCTTGGCTTTCAGCGTCAACCGCGAGTCTTTATGTATTTTTGGAAAAAGAAAAGCTAGAGTTAAGCCAAAAAGATTCACACTGCTCTTGTCCAGTATCCAATGGGATTCTACATAGCAGCTGGATGCAGGTAGCCGTCTCTTCCGCGGCCTCCATCATGGGCGTCTCCTAGGCATATTAGCTCCCAAGATGTCATGACATTGTACAGTGAGGCTCAGAGTCATCAGCACCAAGAGGCGCCCAAGATGCCTCCTGCAGAAGTGAAGACTGCCCGGCTTCAACTGCGACAGGGAAGTTAGTTTTTCTCAACTTGAACAAAAACTCTTGAAGAGAGTTAAGGTGAAAGGTTTAAAGTTTTTCCACCACTTGATGTCTCTCCTTTTGCCTATTACGTAATTTAAGCATATTATCTTAAAGTGTCTCCTTAAAGGCGACCTGTCACCTGATAAAAAGTGTCCAGTTTTTGCTCTTATTTTATTCCCAACGCTCCCCGGAGTACTAGACTTTTTTCTTTTTTCAAATCCTCCATACCGTTCCAGAGATATGGGTATTTTTATTTTTAAGAGGGCGTGGCTTAACCAAACTCTCATTCCTTCTTTGCACAATCACCATGTGAGCCACGCCCCCTTTTGTTAAAGTTTTTCTAAAGGCATCCTAAATTAAAAATTTAAAAAAATACAAACGTAGAATACTCATGGAAGAGGCTACAATAAAATAAAAACTTCCCACTTTTGATCTAGTGACAGGTCCTCTTTGAAGAATAAGATTCATTATGGTCTACTCAATTTTTCAATCATGGTCTAGATTTTGGTGATTTTCTAGGTCACATTGGTAAATGAATGTTATGACTGTCATACTGTACTAAGGAAGACGCTGAAGCTATAAGTAGTGTAGCTTCAGAGTGTAGTTAGCAGGCAAACCACTAGAGGGGAGTAGAGTAGTCAGTAAACCAGGTCAGCAGCAGGAGGTCTCATCAAAAGCACAAGGATAAACAAATCGTGGTCAGGTGATAGCCAAGGGTCGGAAGCCGGGAAGTCACGTGTGCAAAAGAGGGGAGTGCCGGAGCTGAAGTTAGGAACAAGGATACAGGTTAGATGCTGGGAAGTTGAAGTACAAATAAGGAAGGAGGACAAAACAGGTCGGGACCGGGATAAGACAGACAGAGAAGGCTACACAGTAGACAGGAGCGGAAAGTCAGGGACCGGCACAGACGGACGATCGGAGGAGACTATGGCTCAGAACAAGGTAGCTGGGAGGCAGGATAGATTAGGTAAACTCACCAAAGCCAGTAATACACGCTGCAGAGCATAAACTATCACTGGCACTGAACCGGAGGTGCAGCACCAGGATATAGTGTCCCCGGAAACCGGAGTCAGACAGGGAGGAGTTAACCCCTGACATGACCAGGCCGGAGCTGGGTTAAATAATCAAGCCACAGCGGCAGATACAGACCTGGATCATGACAGTGACATAGTTTATAAAAAGTAGTAGTCAAAGTTTAAAAACGTAGTCATTACCAGTTCCACCAACCTCTGGAGGCTGCCAATAAAGCGGAGGGTTTTTGGGTCGTGGTGAATAATTGTTCAGATCTATTTATTATGCCTTTTCTTTTAACAGCATCACATCAGAAGAGTCTCCTTCCATAAAGTCTTCATCCATAACAAACACTGAACTTTCAGTGGATGACGAAAGTGCGTTGTTGGAAAGACTAGCCAAACGAGAAGAGAGGCGTCAGAAGCGTCTACAAGAAGCGATGGAACGGCAGAAAGAATTAGATCCAACCATATCTATTTCAGTCAACGAAACTATTTCCGTCAAAAAAAGTAGCAGAAATGGAGAAAACGAAGTCCAAGAGAATGATACCTCACCCAAGGAAAACAATACGGAAGCCTATAGGGGCCGACATGAAGTTGAAGAGACTGAAACCTTTGACAAGTCTTTTGAAAAGAACGATAGAAAAGAAGTAGAGCATGTAGAAACTGAAGAGGTTGAGGTCAAGCAGGAGGAACAAGAAGAAGAACCTGAGGAACCTCACATAGAGGAGAATCAGGTAGAAGTAACTTTCCAGATTAAGAATGTAGAGGCATCTAGGGTTGAGACAGACGGGGAAGTCCGGATAGAGGCAGTTATCACAAGAGATGATGGGGAGGCAGAGGAGACTCGAAAATCATTTGAGGAAAGGGAAACACTTGAGCAGGAGGCCGCAGAAAGGGAAAGGGTTAAGGCCGAAGAAAGGGCAGCTGAAGAGCGAGAGAGGCTGGAGGAAGATGCAAGACGGCAAGCTGCAGAGGCAGAAAGGAAGGAAGCTGAGGAAAGGGAGAGACTAGAAGAAGAGGCAATGCAGGAGGCAGCAGAAAGGGAGAGGGTTGAGGCAGAGAGGAAAGCGGCAGAGGAAAGAGAAAGACTTGAGGCACAAGAGAGAGAGCGACAGAGGAAACAAGAAGAGGAAGAAAGGAGGGCAGCAGAGGAAAAACAAAAGGCAGAACAGAAAAAGGCAGAGGGGGAAAGAAAACGAATAGAGGCAGAGGAAAAAAGGAAAGCAGAGGAAAAGAGGAAAGCGGAGGAGCAGAAGGCAGCAGAGGAAAAGGAGAGGAAAAAAGCTGAGGAGAAAAAGGCAGCAGAAGAGAAGAGTAGGTTAGAGGCCAAAAAGAAAGAGGAGAAGTTAAAAACTGAAGAGAAAAAAGATGTGAAAGTTGACGACAAACAGGTAAAAGGAAAGAAGCTGGAGGACAAAATTCAACCAGCCTTCCTCAGGAAGCAGGTACATTTTTCGGCAACTTTATTTTGCACCCGTGTTTTGAAAAATGGAATGGCAGCAAAAACTCTGAGTCTTGTTCACACCTTGCAATTCTGAAAAATTTCCCCTCACTTTCTTGCTGAAAGCTCAGACTTGTACTTGCACATTAACACTTTGCTTACAATTCTCACTGCTAATACTGCATGACCAAACTTCCTCTCCTCCCTCTTCAATCAAGGGATCGTGAGGCATGTCGTGGGAAGCTTAGCTGAAGTTTTTGAGTGCCACAGGTTTGGTTTGTCTCACTTTTGGTGTATGGCCACACGTGCATCAGGCATTTTGGTGTGTATCACAAGCTTCCGTAAGGTCTCAGCCACACTGACTCAATGTGAAAACCATAGCTAAAAGAAATCCAACCACATTTTAGAGGTTCAAGTATGTTTCGCTAAACAAAACCCAGTCACCAGGTCACCAAACAAATATTCTGCTTTCAGTTCTTCATATAGTAGGTGGCTATCTGATCCCGCTTGGTGCCAAAGGCATGAAGCTTGATACTATCACTGAAGAAAAATGTTTTCCCTGCTGTAGTAAATATTGGAAGAGAGACCCTGCTGTGACTATTGGGGAGTAGAGGGACCTACTGTGGAGTAGAGGGACCTACTGTGGAGTAGAGGGACCTACTGTGGAGTAGAGGGACCCACTGTGGAGTAGAGGGAACTACTGTGACTACTGGGGAGTAGAGGGACCTACAGTGGAGTAGAGGGACCTACTGTGGAGTAGAGGGACCTACTGTGGAGTAGAGGGACCCACTGTGGAGTAGAGGGAACTACTGTGACTACTGGGGAGTAGAGGGACCTACAGTGGAGTAGAGGGACCTACAGTGGAGTAGAGGGACCTACTGTGACTACTGGGGAGTAGAGGGACCTACGGTGGAGTAGAGGGACCTACTGTGACTACTGAGGAGTAGAGGGACCTACTTTAACTTTGAGGGAGAAGAGAGGTCTTCTTGACTAGTTTGGAATAAAAAGGCCTTCTGTGACGTCTGGTGAGTAAAGGAGAATTCTGTCACTAGTTGAGAATGAAGGGGCCTTCTGTTACTACTGTGGCATAAAAGAGCCTGCTATGACTAGTGATGAATATAGAAACCTTCTGTAACTGTTAAGGAGTAAAGTAATCTGGTGGACTATTTATGAATAAAGTTGCCTTCTGTGACTAGTCTGTAGTAGCGAGACCCACTGTGACTACTGGGGAGTATACGGACATATTGTTAACTACTGGAGAGTAGAGTGACCTACTGTCATTATTGTGACTACTGGGGAGTAGATGGACCTACTGTGACTACTGGGGAGTAGATGGACCTACTATGACTACTGGGGAGTAGATGGGCCTACTGTAACTACTGGGGAGTAGATGGACCTACTGTGACTACTGGGGAGTAGATGGACCTACTATGACTACTGGGGAGTAGATGGACCTACTGTAACTACTGGGGAGTAGATGGACCTACTATGACTACTGGGGAGTAGATGGACCTACTGTGACTACTGGGGAGTAGATGGACCTACTGTGACTACTGGGGAGTAGAAGGACGTACTGTGACTACTGGGGAGTAGATGGACCTACTGTGACTACTGGGGAGTAGATGGACCTACTGTGACTACTGGGGAGTAAAGTGACTTACTGTGACTACTGGGGAGTAGAAAGACTTACTTACTGTGACTACAGGAGAGTAGAGGCAGCTACTGTGACTACAGGGGAGTAGAAGGATCTACTGTGACTACTGAGTAGAGTGACCTACTGTGACTACTGGGGAGTAGCTAGACCTACCGTGACTACTGGAGAGTAGAGTGACCTACTGTGACTACTGGGGACTAGAGTGACCTACTGTGACTACTGGGGAGTAGAGGAATCTACCGTGACTACTGGGGAGTAGAGGAATCTACTGTGACTACTGGGGAGTAGAGGAATCTACCGTGACTACTGGGGAGTAGAGTGACCTACTGTGACTACTGGGGAGTAGATGAATCTACCGTGACTACTGGGGAGTAGAGGAATCTACCGTGACTACTGGGGAGTAGAGGGACCCACTCTGAGTATACGGGAGTAGAGGGATCTACTGTGACTACTGGGGAACCTAATGTGACTACTGGAGGGTAGTGAGTCCTACTGTGACTACTGGGGAGTAAAGTGACTTCTAGGGCGTAAAAGTGTCCTCCTTTTAATACTGGGGAAAAGGGGATTGACCTAAATAAAATTAGTGCCCATATGAACAGTGGTATGGATGATTATAAATAAGCCCAGGCCCTTATGTCAATGCGACACCACCTTATCGAGCACTAGAATGCCTGCAGATGCCTGCGTGCACCATGTCTGCTCGTCATCTCAAAGACCCCTTCTCAAATCTGTGCAATGTCATGAAAAGGGAGAAGACAAAGAAAATAAATTTGATGCTAAAAAAGATGACAAAGGTCGACCTGGCTTCAAAAAAGAGGAGGTAACTATCTTGTCACTCTTAGCATTTTTTTTATATGTATTTTTTTTTAATTATTAGTTTTAGTATTCTATTTGCCAGAAAAGAAAAAAGAGACAGGATCCACTTATTCTTTTTCTCCTTACTGATTTACAATAATAGTTACCGCCCCTTTAAATATCAGACATTACTGCGTATACTATCACTTCTCAGTCTTCTTTTTTCTTTTATCCCCTCCCCATGTTAAATGTCCCAACAGTATTCTTTGTAATACTGTATACTTTTTTACTTACAGTAATAAAAATCTAAATCTAATCTTTCCTAAAAATTCTAAAACTAATTTTTTAATCCATAAAAAAAATGTCCAATCGTGCTGCATTACATTTTATTAGAAACACAAAAGGAGTGCAAATAGTGTCGTATAAGATGGTAAGTACATATTCTTCAGCCTAGAAGACTCCACTTTTAGATGTATTCTATGGTCTGATCGCTAGTGATCAGCCACAATCGGTGAAGGAACCAGGCAGCAAGTGTTGTATTTGCCAGCAGCTCCCCTACAGGTGAAATAGAGAATTGCACAGTTCTTATAGAAATCAATTGGCTGTGTGAGTAAAGAGTGGATCCGCCGAGTCATCCAGAGAACAAGATGCAGTTAAAGTAATTATTAATCGATATCAAGGGAATCCCTTTGACTATAGCACCCACAAGTTAAAGGCTAATCAATGTATAGCATAATGGGGGTCATTATTTGGAAGTCTAAGTTAAGAATAAGTAATTTATAGGAAGTAGGGGCATAGTCATAGTAAATTCAGGAGTTACAGTCACATCCAGGCCCTAGGCAGGGCCGAAAAGTTCTGAGAAGATCAATATCAAGGAAGACTCTCTTTACAATTCGGGATCCTGTTGGAGATTTTGCATTGAGGACCACAAGCTTCAAATTACACCACTAATAAAGAAATACTTAGTTTAGCACACTGCAATAGATATCAAATATAATCCCTAAAAAAGTTGTCAACATGCTGGAGCCATATGTATGATGCCATTATGGTAGACTACTATGGCTCCAGGGGTGTTGGTGGACTTTGGGGACTGTAAAAGTTGAAATTAGAATAATTAGAATTGAAATTGGTGCTCAGTACTGCAAAATGATCTGGGGAATTAGGCAGGACACAAGCCTCAGGTGCCAAGGGCTACTAAAGCATCTATTGTCTATAGCTCCCTACTGTGGAGCTATATGTAGGCCAAACACTGTCCACAAAAAATTATACTTTGTGTACATGACCATATTACTGCTAAAAATAAGTTCAGAATTGTACAGTGCTCTATTAGAGCCTTAACATAGACCCATGACGGTACCCCCCCAAATATTGTACCATGCTAAGTAAGATCATCTATCTATAAAGCTACCTATATATGAGAAAAAATATGAGGAAAAAAAACTAGCTAACAAGCTACCTATCTATATAGATAGATATGTGATCTTACTTAGCATGGTACAATATTTGGGGGGTACCGCCATGGGTCTATGTTGATGCCCTACTATCACGCTGTACAATTCTGAACTTGTTAGTATTTTTTATATATATATATATATATATATATATATATAATTTTAGCATGATACAATATTTGGCGGGGGGTACCACCATGGGTCCATCTTGATGCCATAATATTTCTCTATACAATTCTGAGCTAGTTTGGAGAAGTAATAGTCATGTACATAAAGCCTAATTGTTTTTGTGGACTCTGTTTCTGATAGTCATTACACTAGTGGCCAGGGCTCACACTATGTTCAGCAGTAAACTGACTTTTTGTCATTTTCGCCCACCTCTTTTTTTTCCAAATAGGTTAAGGATGAAAAATCTAAAGACAAGGGAGGAAAGGAAGAATTAAAGGCCAGCTGGGAACGCAAGAATAAAGCTCAAAATGGAGAAAGTTTACATGAAGTTACACCACAGAAGCTTAAACATATGGACAAGTTTGGGTAATAAGTCTTCTCCACAAACCAAACAACTTCATATTTGGTTGTGTTTGCTGATTTTGGAACTGACTTCGCTTTTCAAGGCCCCAATGAGGTCTGATCTTCTGTCATAACCTTTCCTTCTATGTGTAAAGTGACATCTTTCAGCTTGTGTCTCCACTGGCTCTCTATATATAGGGCTTGATAACTTTCAGTCTTCTTTCTCCCTACATCAAGAGGGAGTGTAAGATGATATATGGTCTAATAGTATATCTTACATGCAAATAACATAATTCAAGGCTCTTAAAGAAAATCTTTCAGAACTTTCCCCAAGAGCTCAGAGATCGAAGGCACAAACACAATGAGGGGGATAGGGCCTTCCAACCCATGTGGCCGACTGAAATCCCAAGTGTCAGCCATCGAGAGCACAGCTCCTCTATCAAAGTATAGAGAGCAGGACCCCGAAAGCTTCAGGCCTTCGGGTTACTCAAAACATATAACATCAGTGCATGGAGGCAGGTCAAGACCATAAACAATACCAACGGGAGCGCATTCCTGGACGAGCTCCCCCTGAGAGGCATTTGCACCCAGAGACTTGGTTTACTCATGTGTCAGTGTCTATTTAATGGTCGCACCAACACCCACACGGCCTGAGTGAGTACTCTGCTTCCCCTCCCTCTCTGTGTCCTGCCTGCTGCATGGTCTGCACCACGCATCCCTGCAAATCCACCATCCAGAGTCCCGAGGCCTACCTTACCCGTGGAGGGAACGTCATCTGGCTGCCCACACTCCATCTCCCCCGGGTACTCCCATCGGCAGCGGCAGTACTCCCCTTACCACGAACCACAGGTGGCGTCACGAACACTAACCCCCTGTACATAGTTCGCCTTTTTATTTTCGAGTGGCCGCAAGCCCCCGGGTCCGGAGACCCTCGAGCCACAGCAAACCTCGGATCCGAGCAGTCCGACTGCTGCAGGGATGGTACAATTACATACATGTGTCACATATTAGGCTTTGTCCTTTAGTTTCAATACAATCAGCATTATATCAGCAGGAGATTATCAATAGAGGACTAGGTCTCGCATGCAAGCCAGTCTCAGCTACTCTGTATAACCACGCCCATCCCTACACTAGCAATGCACAGTGTACACTAGAAGCTGCCAATCAGAGGTGTGGGCGGAGTTATAGTTTATGGGGAAAGTTCATAAAGAGACTATCCTCCACAGGTTAATTATCAGGTTGCGTGAAGCTACTCCCTGATCTAGGGTCCTGTACCCTGCCATGCTCGGTACCAGTCCGGTTACTAGATATTCCGGTGCCGACTGTTCTCCAAAACTAAGTTTGGCCCCTTTCTCCAATACCCTGCGACCAGGTGTCCAACTCCTCCAGTCCCAGACCACCGTGTGCGACCTAGCCAAAGTCTCCCAGGGAGCTACAACTCCCTCAGCTCCTCACTCTCTGAGGGCTACCACTCAACTAACTATAATCCCTCCCACCAGTCTGCCTGACCCCTAGGCGGGTGGCCCTATTCCAGCTAGACCACCCACTGGTGTGCCTGACAGGGTGTGGTGTGAGGTGACTAGAATTTGAATGCTGATGCAAGCGATAACAAGGTTAGGATTCCAGAACCATGGAAGGTGGGTTCTGCAAAATAAGAAAAAGGAGTGCAGTTCCCTGTGACACCCTGACTAGTCCAGGGGCGTCACATAATTAGGGTCCCCTGATAATATAAATGTACTGTATACGCATATATTTCGGTCCTAAAAATATCATAATGTTAAAAGGTGGAGAATCCCTTTAAGCCCATGTGTTCTGTATATTCAGGGAAGTTTAAGAAACTGTACATAACTTATAGGAACCTGGCATTAAGGTAACATGTAATTGGGGCACGCCAAGCAGAGCCGTTTGATCTTGTCCTATATTTGGATCCCTGCCGCCACTTTAATTCAGGCTCCGCAGCTGCCGGTTGACACTTCATGTTCATAATTGCACAGAGCTCGGAATGAACTTGTCATCTTTGACCCAGGAAAGGTCTGGGAAAGAAGAATGTCTTAAGCTGCTGTGGCTTCCATAAACATTTTTATAGACAAGTTCCAATGAGTTTCAAGGGCCGAGATTCATTCCCATGAAAAGTATATATATATATATTTTGACTTAAAACATTTTTGGGAAACTAGTGTAACTCTTATTGTTTTTGTTGTCCTTCAATCAAGATGGACCTAAGTGCTCATGAGCACCACTTCAGCATAAAAAAGCATTAAGATATTTTTACTAAATCCAAGTTTTGTAAAAAATAAATAGGGATGTTCTCATAGCAAACATTTATTTTATGTTTTTAGAAAATCAGCCATATAGTTCTAAAGATAAGAACATAGCTCACAGGATCCTCAGGGGCGGGTCTTTAGGTTACTTTGACTTATTGCTCTGTGAGCCACGCCCCATTGGTCAAGACCATATAAATTAGCTCTAAATTATAAAACCTGTATCTCTGGAGCCTATGGCCAATTTAAAAAATAAATAGATAAATTAAAATAAATAATAATATTCAGGAGAGCAGCAGGAATAAAATAAGAGAAAAACTACATTATTAAATAAATAAAATAAATTAATAATCAGGGGAGCAGCAGGAATAAAATAAGAGAAAAACTACATTATTAAATAAATAAAATAAATTAATAATCAGGGGAGCAGCAGGAATAAAATAAGAGAAAAATTACATTATTTATATATTATATTTTATTATTTTATAAAATAATTTAATAAATGAAATAAAATATAAATGTAACATAATTTAATAAAAAAAAATTGTAATAAAAAGGTTTGAGGACGAAAAATCCGTTGGGCTGTGCAAAATAGTCGTCAACTAAGCGCTGATTGACTTTTTGTTTCATCATTCAGTGTTCATAATGAGCAATCATTTGCCCATGTAAAAGGCCTTAAAGAGTTATCCTCAAAAAGTTAAAAAAAAAACATCCATAGGATAGGGGATAACTTACTGCTGGGGGTTGGACTACTCGGCCCTCCACAGTTTATGAGATTGGGGATGCGGAGCTCCAAGAATAGGGTTTTGTAGGCCCATCAAGAATGGTGGAGGTGCACATGCTCGACCTCCATTTTATTCATTGTCTATGGGACTGCTGAAACCAATGGAGTGCCGCACCCACAGACTAGAGTGGAGGCAAAGCGTGTGCTCCCCTGCTCCATTCATGAAGCGACTGCAGAACCGCGTTCTTGGGATCCTAACATTCGGACCTCCAGCCATGAGTAAGTTTTCCTCTGTCCTATGGATTGGAGGAAGTAGACAAACTCTAGTGCCACCTATTGGAAGTAGCAATCCTAAAAGTCAAAAGTGGCCCTTTAACAAGCCTTTTCATATGAGTTACGATTTATGCCAGATCAGAACCTCAATTTTTAGATATGGTGTTTCGGGGTGATTGCCCCTCATCAGTGCAAAGTATGAGATCTGATCTTGCTGTATGAGAAGCTATAGTGGTGTCTAAGGGGAAACTTTTCTCCTTGCGGATACTGACAAACCAATCTGACTGCCAGTGAGGAGTCTTATATCCTAAGTCATATGACAAGGCTCGTTAAAGGGCCACTTTTGACTTTTAAGATTGCTACTTCCAATAGGTGGCACTAGGGTTTGTCTCCTTCCTCCCTGAAGAGACAATCCGAGTATTTGCCAGAGGAGCATTGCAGCTATAAGACTCCTCACCATTGACAGCCAGATTGGTTTGTCAGTCTCCTCAAAGAGAAAAGTTTTCCCCTATGGATTGGAGATCACTGTAATTTTGGAGCAACCCTGTAACCGACAAGCAACCCCATGGGGAACATCTAAAACCTCCATCATCTTCATGCAGGGACATCTCCTTCTGCCCAATTCAGGTCTTCGCCAAATGTAGTTGTGGTCCTGCTCTACCTCCTTCTTGGGTTGTATGTCCTTTTGGCCGTAATTTGGCCAAAAATGTCTTCAAATATCAATACACAGATAAATTTCCTTCTGTATCGGGCATCATTTGGCCAAAAATGTCTTCAAATTTGAATCAGCAGAGAAGTTCCCTGGTCTTTCCGGCGCTCAAACTCATATTAGGTTTTATTTTTCTTCTCAAGCGGTGCCAAAGGACAAGCGAGTTTCGAGGAGACGGAACCAGGCACCAAGGTGGAAGCTGGGAAGAAGCTGGAGGATCTTAAGCGTCGTAGGGGCGAGTCAGAAACTGGAGAGTTGGATAAGCTTAAACAGAAGCAACAAGATGCTGCCGTGGAGCTGGAGGAGCTGAAGAAAAAACGTGAAGGAAGAAGGAAAATAATGGAAGAGGAGGAACAAAAAAAGAAACAAGAAGAGTCTGAGAAGAAAGCTAAGGAAGAGGTGAGGAGCCGGTATTACAAGGGTTCTTGTTTGACTTTAAAGGGGTTGTCTACTACTTTTTTACTGACGGCTTATCATTAGGATAGGTCGTCAATGTCTGATCCGGGATCCGACACCCCGCACCCCCGCCAATCAAATGTTCTCGGTCCCGGCGACAGCAGGAGGGAAGCCGGAAATGCTCAGTTCCGGAGCTGCTCCTTCTCCGTATTGCACATCTGCCCCTATTGATTAGTATGGGAGGCGGAGGTGCAGTACTCGGCCACCATCAGAAGACGGGCAGCTCTGAAACTGAACATTTGCAGCTGCCTGCTGCCGCTGCCGGGTCTGCGAACAGCTGATCAGCGGGGGTGCCGGAGGTTGCACCCCGGCCGATCAGACATTGATAACCTATCCCAGTGATGGCGAACCTGTGGCACTGCAGCTGTTGCAAAACTACACTTCCCATCATGTCTTCACAGCCAAAGCTATCCTAAGGATACACCATCAGTGTAAGAGTAGGGGGCAACCTCTTTAAGGAAGATATTACTTGAAGGGAATGTGTCATTAGAAAATTGTATATTTCAGGCTTTTGTGTTTTTAAAAAAAAATATTGCCAATGTTTTTTTAATTTTTAATAATATAATAATTTAATATAATTAAAATATTTTATAATATATTAATAAACAAAATTATTAATCTTCTAAATTTCACATTGGGCACTAGGGCATTTTCAGACTTCCTATAATTTTAGGAAGAGTTTTCAGCAGGCTCCTTATCATCAGAGCCATGATTACAATGACTCATAACTTGTCTATACACAGCTAATATCACAGGATGCACAATCACAATAGCAAAGGTCAAAGCCCCTCCCTTCAGAATGACCTTTGCACACGCTCATTAGATGCTTCCATGCCAAAAGATTGCTGCTAATGTACATGTGCATTTCTTGAAAGAACAAGAAGTTAGGGTGTCAAAAAATCTCCAGTGGACAGTGTGAAAATTGCAAGTTTTTCTAAGTATTGATTATGATATGGAAAAAATATTGCCAAAATTATTATTATTATTAATAATAATAATATAATAATAATAAAGTTATTGTTATTATTATTAATAATATAATATTATTATTGATATTATTATATTATTATTAATAATAATAATAATAATAATAATTATAATACAAAAAAATAAATAATTTTCTGATGAAACATTCTATTTTAAGGGATTGCACAAGATCAGAAAAATATGGTTGATTTCTTTTAGTAACAGCACTTGTTGTCCGGACAGTTATGATGCAGATTTTGGGGGGGAAACAGCCAATGGTAGTGAATGATGTTCTGCCCAGTCCACAAGTTGGTTGTTTCCAGCTAGACTGGACAAAATTAAAGTTTCAAAATCTCCCAACTTTTGGTTTCCTTCACCCTAGGAAGAAAAGAAGAAACTAAAGGAAGATATAGAGAGGAGACGAGCAGAAGCTGCTGAAAAACGCCAGAAAGTGACAGATGATGGGTCATCAGAAGAGAAGAAACCATTCAAGTGTTTTACTCCAAAAGGTTCAGCTTTCAAGGTACAACCCTCGATGTCTTCCCTTCTGGATACTTATTTGTCAGTCGTCTTGTAATTCTTGTCCCGGACTAAAATTGAATATTTGATTTTAAGGGGCTGTCAACTTTGGGTCATTTCTTTGTAGAAGACTCTCTTGACAATAAGCTGTAAACAGGTGTTCTATCTCTCTACAGCGCCCCCGCAGGGGAAGTGAAGAATTACATTGTTTTATATTAGGTGATGTAGAATGGTATGTGGATGTATATTTTATGCATATATTATATATGTAAAAAAAAGCTCCATTTGCAAGTTTGTCTAAAATGTCGGGCATTGACTTATATTATAGTGGCACTAGAGAGATAGTTTTGCTAATTTGCATACTTTTTTTCCCATTATTTCACACACAGCAAGTCTCCTTAAAAGGAATCTGTCAGGTGATTTTGTAGTACAATACTATTGTTATATTTAAATTTGGCAATGTAGACCTTTTAGGATCAGTAAGTTTTATTGCTCTACCTTATCCTGTTATCTTGCTGTACATTCTGTAGAATTTCCTGTCTCCTGCACACTAGTCAAATAAATACAATTTAGATATCACTGCTCCCCCCCACCCACCTCTCAGTGCAGTCACTATCACTGCTTTCAGGATCAGTAAATTTTAATGCTCTACCTTATCCTGTTATATTGCTGTAAGCTCTGTAGAATTCAGTGTCTCCTCACAGCTAGTCAAGTGTATGTAAATACAATTTGCATATTCACTACTCCCCCCTCCCACCTTCCAATGCATTTACTATCACTGCTGAGAGGTGGGAAGGTGTATGGGTTGGGTGGCAGTGGACATGCAGTCCAGATTTACTACCACTGATACCAGCACTGAGGGATGCTAGGAGGATTAGTATATATACAGTTTGTATTTACATACACTCACTAGTTACTACAACACGCTGAATTCTATGGAGCTCACAACAAGATAACAGGATAAAGTAGAGCAATAAAACTTACTGATCCTGAAAGGTCTCTGTAAGCCCTATTTAAAAGATAACATTAGTATTGTACTAGAAAATCACCTGACAGATTCCCTTTAAGGAGATCAGGTCCCTCTTCCCCCAAAACTGTTTTTAGGGGGATAGAACACCTACGTAATATGTATTCCCCTGGTCCTATTTGTTTTTGATCATTTCCACTGAATATTTTTTTTCTTCTTTTTACAGAAGTACTTTGTGATTTTATACAGTGTATGTCATTGAAAATAAGAGTGTGTGGTGTGTGTGTGGGTAGGTTTAGGAACATGCTGCCACCTAGTGGTCAATTAGTGAAGAATTTATTTTCTATTTGTCATTGAACTGTAGTACATAAAGAATTGTAAAAATTAACAATTAAAGGAAAAATCTAAATTACAAAAAAGGTCTATGATAAAAACAAAATAATATTTGAAACATAAAGCATTGAGTGGCAGATATTTTATTTTGTTTTATAGCCTGTGATTTCACGTGGAATAGACTTTAGTGTTTTATGTAAATGAGGGCTGGTTAGGAAAAGTGTGAGGCAAATGCTGAAATGGTGAAAAATATAGGTTTTACATGTCAGGACATTTTTCTAATACGTCCAATTTGTGAACTCTGAGATGTCTATTTAGATTCCAGAATCGACACATTCTATTTATTTGTTATGCTGCACTAAAGTCTTCTCTACATGTAACAAAATATTATTATATTAATAATTGATCTATATTCTTTTTAATTTTTTCTTATTTTGCATGTGTGTGCAAACTTGTGGTTTGGGATTGTTGTGTTATAGAATGTACAAAATTAGTTTTGGCTTATAGAGGGGGGAAAAAAGGGCCTGAATGAAGCCCCCATTACGGTACCTTTTTTTTTTTTTTTTTTTTTTTTTTAAATAATGGCCAATGGATATTTTCTCCTAGATTTCCTTTTCAGTGCAATTGATGACAACATCACGCACTCTATTTGATAACGATGCACTTCTGCAGTTGCTACTATTGCTCTGGCTAGAGGGTATTTGGACCCCTTTCTCTCTTAATGCCCCATAGAAGCTGTGTGGAGGTCTATATGATATACATGGCTGTAGAAGTTAGTACGGTATATATAATGGCATTCACGTTTGGTATAAAATTATACATTTGTTTTTGTTTGTTTTTTGCAGATTGAGGAACGAGCAGAATTTTTGAATAGGTCGGCCCAAAAAAGGTGAGTTATGAAAGTTTTCCTGAGGCATAACTATAGGGCAGGTGGAGCATGTGTCCTTGATGCTCCATGACTCTATTGATATTTTTTTCTTTCTCATCTTCAAGATATATATTTTTTTATTTTTTTGTCAAGAGAGCTTGTTTTTTGTAGTACGAACTGTAGCATTTATCATTACCATTTTGGAGTCCATATGACTTTCTGATCTCTTTTTATTTGCGTTTTGTGGAGGCAAAGTAATAAAACAGCCATTCTGCTATTTCAATTCTTTTTACCCTGTCTTGGTGTCCATTGTCTGACATTCTGATATTTGATTAGTTTGGACATTTACACACTTGCTGATACCAAATATGTACATTTTTATTTTTTTTTAGATTTTGTTTACATTCCAGGAAAAGGGGGGGACATATGAACTTTATATATATATATATATATATATATATATATATATATATATATATATATATACACAGTATAAATATATATATATATATATATATATATATATATATATATATATATATGTATGTATGTATATATATATATATATATATATATATATATATATATATATATATATATATATATATATCCTTTATTTTTTTTTCACAATTTTTTTACATTGTTTTATTGATCCACCTGGGGGACTTGAACCTTTGATCACTTGTAGAATTTATTGCAATACAGTACTATTAAAGCATTTTGTAAAAAAAAAAATTTTGATTTTCTTTTTCTTTCTTTTGAATAACTACATGATTTTTGTGGCCTTTTTTATGACAGGGTTCTATTTACTATTACTATTTCCTATTTAGTGGTTTGGTTTTTTTTTGAATAGGTAAATGATTTTTGATTATTTTTGCATCTTTTTTTAATGGCAGATGAGGTTCTATTTAGTGATTTATTTATTTTTTCCGATTTTATTTATTATTATTATTATTTTTATTTTTTTTTAAATAGCTACATGATTTTTGTGTCCTTTTTATGACAGACAGGGGTCTGTTTACTATTATTTCCAATTTAGTGATTTTTTTTTAGAATATGTACATGATTTTTGATCATTTTTATGTCTTTTTATGGCAGAATAGCTACATGATTTCTGTGGGTTTTTGTTTTCTTTTTTTTATTATGACAGATGATGTTCTATTTACTATTTCCTATTAAGTGATTTATTTATTTTTTTTCAATTTTTTTTTTTTTTAAATAGCTACATGATTTTTGAGTCATTTTTATTTACTATTACTATTTCCCATTTAGTGTTTTGTTTTTAGAATAGGTACACGATTTTTGATTATTTTTGTGTCTTTTTTAATGGCAGATGGGATTCTAATTACTATTTCCTATTTAGTGATTTTTTTATTTTATTTTATTTTATTTTTTTTTAAATAGCTATATGATTTTTGTGTCTTTTATGACAAACCGAGTTCTATTTACTATTACTTTTTCCTATTTAGTGATTTATTTATTTTTTTAGATTTTAGAATCGGTACATGATTTTTGATGATTTTTGATGATTTTTGTATCTTTTTGATGGCAGATGGGGATCTATTTACTATTTCCTATTTAGTGATTTATTTGTATTTTTTTACATTTTTTATTTTTATTATTTTTAGAATAGCTACATGATTTTTGAGTCCTTTTTTATGAGACAGGGTTCTATTTACTATTACTATTTAGTGATTTAATTTTTTTTAGAATAGGTACATGATTTTTGATAATTTTTGTGTCCTTCTTTTATGACAGATGAAGTTCTATTTACTATTTCCTATTCAGCGTTTTTTTGTTTTTTAGAATAGCTATGTGATGTGTGTGTCCTTTTTTTATGACAGACAGGGTTCTATTTACCATTTCCTATTTAATGTTTTTTTGGTTTTTTTTTTTTAGAATAGCTATGTGATTTGTGTGTCCTTTTTATGACAGGTAGGGTTATTTACTATTACTTTCTCCTATTTAGTGTTTTTTTTATTAGAACAGGTACATGATTTTTGTGTCTTTTCTTTATGGCAGATGGGGTTCTAAATACTATTTTCTATTTAGTGTTTTTTTTTTTTTAGAATAGCTATATTATTTTTCTGTATTTTTTATGATAGATGGGGTTCTATTTACCATTACTATTTCCTATGTATTTAGATATTATTTTGGTACATCACAATTTTGCATTATTTTTTTGCACTATATATAATAAATTGCGGATGTAGTTAATACTGCAAAATACTACGGCGCTCACTTTCAAAATTCGGTCCCTGTATTTGCTATGAATTCATTGAAGTCATCACTAGAGGGAGCTCTCTGCATACCTATTTATTAATGAATGCAATGTATACACTGTATGCAATAAACTCAATAGCTCCCTCTAGTGGTGGCTGCAGGATCTCAGAATGTTCTCTTTAAATCCCTTCCCATTGCAGCCATTTTTGTTTTGTTTTTTTGTTTTCTGTATTTTCATTTTTATTTTCTTTTATAAAGTTCTGTATTTGTTTTAACCACTAGGTATCACCGTAATCGTTCTGTCCATCCTAAAAAATTGGCAAAAAGAGCCTCATAACTGAAACAGGCATGGCTCAGTAGCCCCTGACATCATCCAGACTCCAGTTTTTGGGGTGATTGCCCCTTATTGTCCTTTGCAGTTGATTTCTCTTCCACCTTTCCTGATTTTCAACAGATATGACTCAGTTCTCAGGCGTCCGCTCATTAGGACCTGACAAGTTGCAATAAATGAAGGCTTTGTTCTATGATTAAAGCCGGCCCGTGGAGTTCCCAGACGCCCAGGCAGACATCTTTGCTTTGTGATGACATCCACGACTTAAGTAGGAAATGGATGACGACTGTTGTGTTACGATTCCGGATATAGCGAGTCATAAAAATCCTAAAAGCTGACATTCCACACTTTCAACACCAGGGGGCGACATTCTTCCACACCTGGAGATCTAGTAGTGAAGTTATGGAGGATGTCACACCTCCGTAACCAGTGCGAACACACCATAAATATAATTTTATGTGTACAGGTGTCCTATAAAATAAACAGAATGGAAAGCGCAATAAATAAGCTTACAAAATTATATTTATATTACTTTATTTTTTTTAAAACCACAAACAAATCGGAAGAATGCTACATCTTAAATTCGCTGACTTTAGAAAAAAAAAAAAGATGTAGCCTTCTTCCGATTTGTTTGTGATTTTACTTAGTTTTTGTAAATCAGTCACTACTTACAGGTTGTACAAACAGAAAAGTAGACAGGAAAGCCCGGGTCTGGTGACAGGAGGACACGTATGGACACAGGGAGTACACAGAGGTGTAGTCAGGTCACAATCCAAGGGTCAGAACTCCAGGAGGGCACGTAATAGGTTCAGGGAGTAAACTGAGATGTGGTCAGGTAATGGTCCGAGATCTAAAGCCATGAGGTCATGACAGGAACAGGGAATGGGCAGAGAGGAGTCAAAACAACAGTCCGGGGTCAGAAAACAATAGATCAGAACACGAACAGGAACATAAGACAACAGCACAACTACAGAACCAGAATGTATGACTGGCAAGCTTCTGGGACAGCATGCTCAGTAAAGAAGCAGAGCAATTACCAGGAAGGTAAAACACCTGAATAATCAGCACCTCCTAGAACCAGCATGGAAGCCAGCCCTGTCAATCAACCAGCCAGCTCAATGCTCAGGAAAACACAGTAGAGCATCTCCTAATGTGCAAGATGCTCTGCACAGAGGAATCGTGACATTTTTCTTTTAATGTTGGAAAACGTTATCTTATTAATAGATGGAGAAAGTCATCAAGCTGCTGTTGATGGATCCCATATTACATGTCTGCACTTTCAGCATGATATCCTGCTGTTAATGGAGTTGTGGCTCCGGTACATACGGCTTCCGGTTGATATATAGGCTTGTGTCAAATGAATAAGTGGATTTTCACACATGATTTTAACATTTTGGCTATGGTGCAAAGGAAGAAAATGCACCGACATCTGCAAGATATATTTACATGCTGCTAAGACTGGTGAGAAAATTACAGCACGGCTGATCACCAGGAGGCCCAGCAGTGGGACAACCCTGATTAGAGGATCAGGAATGGACCTCCTATACCAAGAAAGCTGTTTGTTATCAGTAATCCCTTGGTGTTTAAATACTTCTTCCTTGCTATGGACTGGTGCTGGTGATATTTTCATTTCCTTCAAGCCCTGGTTGCAAGCAGGTGGCTTGTACTCCTCTGTGGTATTGTTGCTGGAAGCTCTGATGCATTTCTACCTGAGTCATCTAATGATAAGTTGTTCATGCTTTTCCGAACCCTGTGTGTCCTCCTTGTGTCTTCTATAGTGTTTAGTAGGGTTGACGAAGAGCTCATCCCATCCGTTCCATATTTAGGGCCCAGCACTAGAGATACCTAGGGTCAGGGATCCGGCTCGGTGCATAGGTGCGGAACCTATCTAGAGTGGTGAGGGACCCCAGGGACCACCAGTAGAATCAGTCAAGGGTCACCATCTTTCCTCTTCCTAGACACAGGGTTTCCCTTCCCCTTCTCCGTAAGCTTGGTACTTCCCCGTACCTAGCGTGACATTGCCACTGAACAACTTTATGTACCATCATGTCTACGCACAGACCTTTTGAATGAAGTGCATGATTTTGTTTTGCTTGGGCATCTGGGTTCTTCTGCCACTTGGAGATCTTTTTACAGTTCCCTTTGGTGGCAGAATGCTCGTAAGTATGTTGACGAGTAGATCCGTAAATGCAGAGCTTGTGCCAGGGCTAAAACCTCCCATTAGACCCCAGCGAGTTATCCATTGCCCAACGAGGATCCATCAGAGTTTTGGACCCACTTGTCCATGGACTTTGTCTCTGATTTGCCTAATTCTGGTGGTAATACTGTTGTGTGGGTGGTGGTGGTGGACCATTTCATGAAGATGGTTCATTTGGTTCCACGGCTAAGAGTTTAGCTACGTTGTTCATCACTCAGAGTTACATTACATGGTGTTCCCAAGAACATTATTTACGATAGAGGGGTAATTTTTTTGGCTAGTTTTTTGCTTATTTTTTTCTCCATATTGGGTAGTCTTCCTCATGTTATCTTCCCAAGACTAATAGGCAGACAGAGAGGATGAACCAAGAGGTAGAACAAATGTTTTGGTTCATCTAATCAGGAGGACTGGGTGGAATTTCTGCTCCTAGCTGAAATTAATCTACATAATCGTATCTCTACGGCTACCGGGACCTTGCCTTTTTGCTTGCTTTGGGGGTGTTCATTCGTTTTTTGGAAATTTTTCAAGTTTGCAGTCAGAGGTGGAGAAATTTTCCTCCCGTTTGACTTAAACTCTGGAGGGAGGTCGAAAAAAGGTCTTTTGGTAACTAGTGACCGGGCCGAGAAAAGTGTGTGAACCGCAGATGTAGGAGGGTCTTTAGGGTGGGAGACTTTGAGTGGTTGTCCTAAATATAATTATGTCTTAAAGTGGCATCTAAGAATTCTGTGACGGTTGAACTTCAACTTCTTGTGGCTTGGAAGATAAATAACACCTTCCATTCTTCTCTCCTTAAGAGGTTTGAGGGGACACCTTGGTCCTCGGTACATACAGTTAGGTCCAGAAATATTTGGACAGTGACACAAGTTTTGTTATTTTAGCTGTTTACAAAAACATGTTCAGAAATACAATTATATATATAATATGGGCTGAAAGTGCACACTCCCAGCTGCAATATGAGAGTTTTCACATCCAAATCGGAGAAAGGGTTTAGGAATCATAGCTCTGTAATGCATAGCCTCCTCTTTTTTAAGGGACCAAAAGTAATTGGACAAGGGACTCTAAGGGCTGCAATTAACTCTGAAGGCGTCTCCCTCGTTAACCTGTAATCAATGAAGTAGTTAAAAGGTCTGGGGTTGATTACAGGTGTGTGGTTTTGCATTTGGAAGCTGTTGCTGTGACCAGACAACATGCGGTCCAAGGAACTCTCAATTGAGGTGAAGCAGAACATCCTGAGGCTGAAAAAAAAGAAAAAATCCATCAGAGAGATAGCAGACATGCTTGGAGTAGTAAAATCAACAGTCGGGTACATTCTGAGAAAAAAGGAATTGACTGGTGAGCTTGGGAACTCAAAAAGGCCTGGGCGTCCACGGATGACAACAGTGGTGGATGATCGCCGCATACTTTCTTTGGTGAAGAAGAACCCGTTCACAACATCAACTGAAGTCCAGAACACTCTCAGTGAAGTAGGTGTATCTGTCTCTAAGTCAACAGTAAAGAGAAGACTCCATGAAAGTAAATACAAAGGGTTCACATCTAGATGCAAACCATTCATCAATTCCAAAAATAGACAGGCTAGAGTTAAATTTGCTGAAAAACACCTCATGAAGCCAGCTCAGTTCTGGAAAAGTATTCTATGGACAGATGAGACAAAGATCAACCTGTACCAGAATGATGGGAAGAAAAAAGTTTGGAGAAGAAAGGGAACGGCACATGATCCAAGGCACACCACATCCTCTGTAAAACATGGTGGAGGCAACGTGATGGCATGGGCATGCATGGCTTTCAATGGCACTGGGTCACTTGTGTTTATTGATGACATAACAGCAGACAAGAGTAGCCGGATGAATTCTGAAGTGTACCGGGATATACTTTCAGCCCAGATTCAGCCAAATGCCGCAAAGTTGATCAGACAGTGGTTCATAGTACAGATGGACAATGACCCCAAGCATACAGCCAAAGCTACCCAGGAGTTCATGAGTGCAAAAAAGTGGAACATTCTGCAATGGCCAAGTCAATCACCAGATCTTAACCCAATTGAGCATGCATTTCACTTGCTCAAATCCAGACTTAAGACGGAAAGACCCACAAACAAGCAAGACCTGAAGGCTGCGGCTGTAAAGGCCTGGCAAAGCATTAAGAAGGAGGAAACCCAGCGTTTGGTGATGTCCATGGGTTCCAGACTTAAGGCAGTGATTGCCTCCAAAGGATTCGCAACAAAATATTGAAAATAAAAATATTTTGTTTGAGTTTGGTTTATTTGTCCAATTACTTTTGACCTCCTAAAATGTGGAGTGTTTGTAAAGAAATGTGACAATTCCTACAATTTCTATCAGATATTTTTGTTCAAACCTTCAAATTAAACGTTATAATCTGCACTTGAATTCTGTTGTAGAGATTTCATTTCAAATCCAATGTGGTGGCATGCAGAGCCCAACTCGCGAAAATTGTGTCACTGTCCAAATATTTCTGGACCTAACTGTAATTGAGGTGGATCGGTAGTATGAGGTGGTACCAGTTCTGGGTTCCAGGTGTGTCAGACGATGGTCGCAGAATCTCGTCAAGTGGAAGGGTTATGGTGTGGAAGATCTCCTGAGTTAATGAGGAGGATCTTCATGTGGATTGCCTAGTGAGAGAGTCACCAGCGATGTCAGAGGATGGGAGTCTGTTAGAGTCCTGTGGCTTCTCATTAAAAGGGGAGTACTATCATGGGACTCGATCTGGTGACTTTGTGCTCCCTGCTGAGTCACAGCCGCCTGGTCATTCCCTGTCCAAATGACGATGGTATTTTACCTTTGCTTCTATCTTTTTGGTTTGTGGTTATCAGGTGTTCTCACTTGCTCATTTTCTCTGTCCTATTACATCACGGGTGGGGCTATTTATACTTTTCTGATACTAGCCTTCTCTGCTGGCTATACTTATATGCGGCATAGGCCAGTGTTTTCTCATTTGCCTTCCCTACACCTGTCTTTTGTTTTCTATTAGGTTGTTAGGAGACTACCCTTTCTTGCATATATTATTTCGCTTTTGTCCACTTTTGCACGTTTCATATTTTCTCACCTTGAGTCCCTGTCTATCTCGGCACGTTTGCCCTATCTTGGTTTGTAGTATGCAGCTACCACCCCTGGTTCTTTAGGAGGTATGTGAAACAACTTGATGGCCTCTTAGGCAGACAGATCCAACTTTCTATTTGTGCGTATAGGGATTTTCTAATCTGTGCAGAAACCATTAGGCTATGTGCCCACGCTGCGGATTTACCGCGGATTTTGCCGCGGATTTGCCGAAAATCTGCAGCAGCAGCACTTCCAAGCCATTTCAATGGCATTTTGGAAATGCTGTGCCCATGCTGCGGATTTTTCCGCTGCGGATTTGCCGCGGATTTTGATCCGGAAAAATCTGCAGCATGTCAATTGTTTGGTGCAGATTTGGTGCGGATTTTTGGCTTTGAATGGGGAAAAAAAAAAAAAAATCCGCATCAAAATCCGCGGCAAATCCGCGGTAAATCCGCGGCAAATCCGCGGTAAATCCGCGGCAAATCCGCGGGTGCGGATTTGCCGCGAAAGTCGCGGCTTTTCAGGCAGAAAAATCCGCAGGTACATTCTACCGTGGACACATAGCCTTATGGTGTTGTGCAGCTAGCGATACTAATCTGTACAGATACCAATAGGGTGTGGGTGCAGCTGCAATTTGATGAGCTTTATTCCCCCGTTGTTGGAATACATATGTACATAGCATACATTCCAGTTAGTGAGAGTCTTATTCTCAACCCGTGGTTGTAATTATTTTTGCTCTTAAAGGGATTATCTTGTCAATATGACCAATCTTTAGCTTAGCTACTTCTGGCGCTCTTATCAACTCATGTTCTCTTTTCTTCTCTGAGTTACAACCTAAGGGTACCTTCACACTTAGCGATGCAGCAGCGATCCGACCAGCGATCTGACCTGGTCAGGATCGCTGCTGCATCGCTACATGGTCGCTGGTGAGCTGTCAAACAGGCAGATCTCACCAGCGACCAGTGAACAGCCCCCAGCCAGCAGCGACGTGCAAGCGACGCTGCGCTTGCACGGAGCCGCCGTCTGGAAGCTGCGGAGACTGGTAACTAAGGTAAACATCGGGTATGGTTACCCGATGTTTACATTAGTTACCAGTGTGAGCAGGGAGCAGGGAGCCGCGCACACTGAGCGCTGGCTCCTTGCTCTCCTAGCTACAGTACACATCGGGTTAATTAACCCGATGTGTAATGCAGCTACATGTGCAGAGAGCAGGGAGCCGCGCACACTGCTTAGCGCTGGCTCCTTGCTCTCCTAGCTGCTGTACACATCGTGTTAATTAACCCGATGTGTACAGCAGCTACATGTGCAGAGAGCCGGAGCCGGCAGCACAGGCAGCGTGAGAGCTGCAGAGGCTGGTAACTAAGGTAAATATCGGGTAACCACCTTGGTTACCCGATGTTTATCTTGGATACAGCTTACCTCAGCTGTCAGACGCCGGCTCCTGCTCCCTGCTTGCTTCATTTGTCACTCTCTTGCTGTCACACACAGCGATCTGTGTGTCACAGCAGGAGAGCGGCTTTGAAGAAAACGAACCAGGGCTGTGTGTAACGAGCAGCGATCTCGCAGCAGGGGCCAGATCGCTGCTCAGTGTCACACACAGCGAGATCGCTAATGAGGTCACTGCTGCGTCACAAAAAGCGTGACTCAGCAGCGATCTCGGCAGCGAGCTCGCTGTGTGTGAAGCACCCCTAAGGGTCGTACTGCAAGGTGTCCTGTCCCAAGACCCATCTCCAATTGGTCACTATGTACTATAGTCAGTTCTCTTTTTTTTCTTACTTAGGACCACAGTATCTAATATCTTGCTCTCCTTTCACTTCCCTTGACATGCGGCTCTGTTCACCAGTCAGACCTTAGGTCTGTCAATACTGCATGATGAGCCCTGTCTGACCTCCAAACAGGAAACTGTCTCTGTTCCTTCATTTCAACCCCTCCCACTCTGGGCTAGTCCGAAACATTAACACTAACTTTCCCTACTGTCAAGAAAAATACCATCCAACGCAAATAACGCATGTCACAATTCACATTATATAGGCCCCGTCACACGCAACGACGTATCTAACGATATATCGCC
This sequence comes from Anomaloglossus baeobatrachus, assembly GCF_048569485.1. Taxonomy (NCBI): domain Eukaryota; kingdom Metazoa; phylum Chordata; class Amphibia; order Anura; family Aromobatidae; genus Anomaloglossus; species Anomaloglossus baeobatrachus. The sequence goes on along the minus strand of NC_134356.1, from coordinate 35,384,738 downwards.
GGAGTCACGGATTCTGTGACGCACATCCGACCTCGTTAGCAACGTCGTTGCATGTGACACCAACGAGCGACCGTTAACGATGGAAAATACTCACCAAATCATCAATCGTTGACACGTCGTTCATTTTCAAAAAATCGTTGATTGTTGAGGACGCAGGTTGTTCGTCGTTCCTGAGGCAGCACAGATCGCTATGTGTGACACCTCGGGAACGACGAACTACAGCTTACCTGCGGCCGCCGCCAATGCGGAAGGAAGGAGGTGGGCGGGATGTTACGGTCGCTCATCTCCGCCCCTCCGCTTCTATTAGGCGGCTGCTTAGTGACGCCGCTGTGACGCCGAACGAACCGCCCCCTTAGAAAGGAGGCGGTTTGCCGGCCACAGTGACGTCGCTAGGCTGGTAAGTCCATGTGACGGCTCCAAACGATATTGTGTGCCACGGGCAGTGATTTGCCCGTGACACCCAACCGACGGGGGCGGGTGCGTTCACCAGCGATATCGCTGCGTGTAAAGCCCCCTTTACTCTTAAGTTTAATGACCCTGTGGTACCGCAGCAGTTATAATACATGTAATAACTTGTTTCTTTCAGCGTTAAATCTGCACAACCATCAGTGGTGTCCAAGATCGACAGCCGACTGGAGCAATACACCAGTGCGATTGGGGTGAGTGTTGGGAAAAATTACTGGCCACAGATTTACCAGTTTCCCAAGATTTATCTTTTGATCTAAGCTCCCTGCCTCCACTGAGATGGAAAATTAAACGTCTGTTTCTGGATCAATAGAAGCTAGATCATTTTAAAAATAATTTATTCACTAAACAACCCCTTTAAATTTTTTGGGGAACTCACCAAGTATATTCTGTTTTTGATTTTTTTTTTTCAGAACAACAAAGGCCCTAAAGCTGCCAAACAAGCCCCAGCCGACCTTCCTCTGGCCACCGAGGGTGTGCGGAATATAAAGAGCATGTGGGAAAAAGGAAATGTCTTCTCATCCCCCAGTGGAATAGTGTCACCGAATAAGGTAACTATGGCAAATATATACTTTATGCTTATGGCCTTAACCCCTTCACCCCCGGCCGATTTTCCATTTTTGTTTTTTTTGCTCCCCTTCTTCCGGGAGTCATAATTTTTTCTTTTTCTGACAATCTTGCCATATTCAGCTTGTTTTTTTGCAGGACGAGTTGTACTTTTAAGTGAAACCATGAGTTTGAGCATATAGCGTATTAGAGAACGGCAAAAAAAATTCCAAGTGCGGAAAAATTGCAAAAAAAAAGTGCGATTGCACCATTGTTTTTGGCAGCCTTTTATTCATTGTGTTCACTATATGATAAAACTGATGTGTCGATGCGATGCCTCAGGTCGATTCGAGTTCGTAGATACCAAACATGTATAGGTTTACTTTTCTCTAAGGGGTTAAAAAAAATTCAGACGTTTGTTCAAAAAAAGTGGCGCACTTTTTGCTCTATTTTAGCATTCTCATTTTTTGGGATCCTGGGCTCAGTGATGGCTTATTTTTGACGTCTTAAGCTGACGTTTTAAAATGGTACAAATTGTGCGCCGATGCTACGTTTTGATCGCTTGTTACTGCATATTGTGCAAAATTTGCGACAACCAAAAAACGTAATTTTGGCTTTTGGAAAAAAAAAAATCTGCTACACTGTTTACAAATCACATTAATTCATTTTATATTTTGATGGATCAGGCATTTTTGAACGCTACGATACCAAATAGGTGTATATTTTTTTAACCCTTTACTTTTCATTGGGTTAAAAATTTTTTTTTTTTAAACCTATATTTGTTTTTTTATTTGACTAGTCCCCCTAGAGGGCTATAAGGATCGGCAGTGTGATTGCTCATTAATTTCTCCTGATCAGAAAAGCATCGCTCTGAACAGCAGAAATGCTGCATTTTTGTTACAGCCGGTGCTCTGCTAGCTGTAACATGAATTATGTCATGATAGCGACAGGAGAAAACCATCGGTTCCCCGTGATCATGTCATGGGGCCTCTGATGGCAGCGGGGAAAGGCACGTTCCCTGCTGCAGCGCTTTAAATCTCACTGTCACATTTTGACAGTGCAATTTAAGCGGTTAATAGGCACAGGTGGATCGCGGATCCACCAGCGCCTGATAGCCACACGTCAGCTGTTCAAATCAGCTGACACGTGCAGGGATCACTGCTGACGCCTGATAGCCGCACATGTCAGCTGTTCAAATCAGCTGACATGTGCATGGATCACTGCCAACTCACTGCAGCAGCTGGAGGTGATCTCCCGTTCATAATTTAGGACGTACCGTTACGTCCTCGGTCAAGAAGGGGTTAAGGCAACTGTCAAGCAACTGACTAGGTGGAGGTAACTGAACTACGTCCTAGAGGGTGAGCTGGCCCACAGACAATGTACTCTGGGGTCCACAATCAAACACACTATTTACATTGTACAAACTCAACTTGCCTATCAGTGAAGGACTGTCAACACACATCAGTGACTGACACAGAAAACCACTGATCGTCCGGACCTCATGGTTATTGGGAAACCTATCATGAGGGAACCCATCAACCAGTCGAATGAATGGTCAACCATGAAATAAATGGACAGATCTAATCCACCACAATGGGAATCACTTGCTGATATTAATGCTTTGCGGCCCCTCCTGTGTGATGGCCATATACTCTTATAGGGCATATGGACCTCATCTGTGGTTGTTTCCTCTGGCTGCTCGCTTGCTCATTTTCATCAGCTCTTCCAAGTATCCTCCCTGGGTGTGATCCTAATATAACTATGTCTGACTCCTTGGCTGTGACATGATCTCATAGTTTTTCCAAAATAACATAAAATATCCCAGTCATTGGATCTTATATGATTTCCATAATTTGGAAACTTGTGTCTTCTCCTTGTTCTTAAAGGTGTTAGCCACCATTAAAGGACTCAATGCTCTTCATGTTCTGCTCTTTTTATGCCCATAGTCCCTTTTTTAACATTTCTTTTTATACTAAGATGTTGTTTGGTGCTCTGTTTCTTCAGGAAACGGCCGGATTAAAGGTGGGCGTCTCAAGCCGTATTAACGAATGGCTTACGAAAACTCCAGAGAACAACAAATCGCCTTCTACGAAACCTTCAGTAAGTGCTAAAGCTCAATGTGACCTACAGCCATCTACTCTACTATGTTTCCAGGTGTGAATGTGTAGTAGGTGAATATTGATGGTTAAGACGGTAATTATGGTAGCTTCCATAGCAACCAAGTTGTTTATATCGGCATTGAGGTCTTTTTACTTTTTGCTTTTTCAGTAATACAGTATTTTGATAACTTTCTATATCTATGTTATATTCACCTTTTAGCCATTTTTTGATCTCCTGTCTTTTTCTCGCTCTCAATCAGCTGATTTTCTTTCCTTACTCGTCTATTCATCTGCCTCAACTCGAAGAGATCTCGTCTCTGATGCCTTATTCTTCCTTCTTCTTCTTTCCTTATTGGATCTTTTCACTAAGATGATCAGGTAATAATGTGTATAAATGAAGAATAGTTGGTTAATTATAATGGGAAGGAAGGGCCAAAGTCCATATGTTGAAGGCTTCAGGTCCTGAGGCTCAGGAGTCGGACCATCCATGGAGAAAGAGTAGACTGAACTATTGATTTTCTGAATAAACACCGATGGCTGTCCTTCATGATGAGTTTGACATAAGCTTCTTCTTCTTCTTACTTCAGAATAGTTCATTAATTACAATGGGAAAGAAGGGCCAAAGTCCATATGTTGAAGGCTTCAGGACCATCCATGGAGAAAGAGTAGACTGAACTATTGATTCTTCAAAGCAATACTAATGGTTTTCTTTCATGAGTTTGGCATCAGCTTCTTCTTCTCTCTTCCATACTCATATGGAGGTACCAGTTGATTTAGCTAGTCATGATTGACCTACGGTAGCCATAAATATTGTACTCTGACCCATGTAGAACGGAGCTACTAGACGAAATTGATATTATTGCAAAAAATCATTGTCAACTCTACTAGAACATCTATGAGGCTCCCGTAATAAGAGAAGACCTCCCAAAGTTCCAGAAGAGTCAGCAAATTTCTCATGCCCCACCAAGCCAATCTGAAGCCTCCAAGAAACCAGGGATTCTGAAATATTTCACCATGCACAGACTAGGGCTGAGAGAGGCAAGGAATGATTAAGTACAATGGGATGGAAGCGATGAAATCCATATGTTGAAGGTTTCAGGACCATCCATGGAGAAAGAGTAGAATGAACTATTAATTCTCTGAATTAATACCAATGATCGTCCTTCATGATGAGTTTGGCATAAGCTTCTTCTCACTTCCATAGAAATATGAAGGTACCAGTCGATTTAGCTAGTCATGATTGCCCTACGGTAGCCATAAATATTGTATTCTGACCCATGTAGAACGGAGCTACTAAACGAAATTGATATTATTGCAAAAAATCATTGTCAACTCTACTAGAACATCTATGAGGCTCCCGTAATAAGAGAAGACCTCCCAAAGTTCCAGAAGAGTCAGCAAATTTCTCATGCCCCACCAAGCCAATCTGAAGTCTCTAAGAAACCAGGAATTCTGAAATATTTCACCATTCACAGACAGACTAGGGCTGGGAGAGGCAAAGAATGATTAATTACAATGGGATGGAAGGGCTGAAATCCATATGTTGAAGGCTTCAGGACCATCCATGGAGAAAGAGTAGAATGAACTATTGATTCTCTGAATTAATACCAATGGTCGTCCTTCATGATGAGTTTGGCATAAGCTTCTTCTCACTTCCATAGAAATATGAAGGTACCAGTCGATTTAGCTAGTCATGATTGCCCTACGGTAGCCATAAATATTGTATTCTGACCCATGTAGAACGGAGCTACTAAACGAAATTGATATTATTGCAAAAAATCATTGTCAACTCTACTAGAACATCTATGAGGCTCCCGTAATAAGAGAAGACCTCCCAAAGTTCCAGAAGAGTCAGCAAATTTCTCATGCCCCACCAAGCCAATCTGAAGTCTCTAAGAAACCAGGAATTCTGAAATATTTCACCATTCACAGACAGACTAGGGCTGGGAGAGGCAAAGAATGATTAATTACAATGGGATGGAAGGGCTGAAATCCATATGTTGAAGGCTTCAGGACCATCCATGGAGAAAGAGTAGACTGAATTATTGATTCTTTGAAGCAATAGTGATGGTTTGTCTTCATGATGAAATTGGCATCAGCTACTTCTTCTCACTTACATAAACATATGGAGGTACCAGTCGAATTAGCTAGTCATGATTGGCCTTAGGTAGCCATAAATATTGGTCACTGTAATCTGACACATGTAGAAAAGCTACTAGACGAAATTGATTAGTGTGGGATATTATTGCAACAAATCATTGCCAACTCTCCCAGAACATCTAGGAGGGTCCCGATGAAATATTCTGAAATATTTCACCTTGGACGGACTAGGGCTGGGAGAGGCAAGGAATGATTAATTACAATGGGATGGAAGGGCCAAAATCCATATAGTGAACGCTTCAGGATTCAACCATCCATGGAGAAAGAGTAGACTCAACTATTGATTCTCTGAATTAATACCAATGGTCATCCTTCATGAGGAGTTTGACATAGACTTCTTCTACGTGGGTGTCCACCTGCAAAAAACGTATGTGCCCAAAAATGGTGCAAGACAGAGCACACGTTAACTGAGTTTGCTCCATTATAGCCAATGCTCATGCATCCGAAACACATTTTGCGGGGAGGGGCAGGGGCGGTTCGGACGAATGCTCCCACAGGATCACTGAACGTAAGTAAAAACGCAATGTGAAAGCAGCCTAAGATCTGTAATAACCTTTTATTTTTTCCACTTTCAGGATTTAAGACCTGGAGATGTATCTGGCAAACGTAATATCTGGGAAAAGCAACAAACGGAGAAACCTGGGTCACCAACTAAGGTAAGAGCAGAACATGATCCCACTGTCATAAAAGATTACCCTTTTTTTTTTTATCCACAAATCACTTACCGTATTTTTCGTTTTATAAGACACATCGGATTATAAAACGCACCCTAAATATAGAGAAAAAAAAGGTAAAAAAAAAAATATGGGATCTGTTTTATAATCCGGTGGTGTCTTACCGGGAAGAAGGGGTGGCAGTGGTGTTGGTGCAGGGGTTATAGGAGGCAGGGGCGCTGCTGGAGTACGACGATGCTGCGGGCGGTGCAGAAGGGGGCCCAGATACTCACAACGGCGCTGTCCTGGGGCTGTGGGCACTGCTGTGTGCTGGCACTGCAGGCGGCGGCGCTGTCTTGGGGCAGCAGGCGCTGCTCTGTCCTGGGGCTGCGGGCGCTGCTCTGTTCTGGGGATGGGGGCGCTGCTCTGTCCTGGGGCTGCGGGCGCTGCTCTGTCCTGGGGCTGTGGGCACTGCTGTGTGCTGGCACTGTAGGCGGCGCTGTCTTGGGGCAGCAGGCGCTGCTCTGTTCTGGGGCTGCGGGCGCTGCTCTGTTCTGGGGCTGGGGGCGCTGCTCTGTTCTGGGGCTGGGGGCACTGCTCTGTCCTGGGGCTGTGGGCGCTGCTCTGTTCTGGGGCTGCGGGCGCTGCTCTGTTCTGGGGCTGCGGGCGCTGCTCTGTCCTGGGGCTGCGGGCGCTGCTCTGTCCTGGGGCTGCGGGCGCTGCTCTGTCCTGGGGCTGCGGGCGCTGCCCTGTCCTGGGGCTGCGGGCGCTGCCCTGTCCTGGGGCTGCGGGCGCTGCCCTGTCCTGGGGCTGCGGGCGCTGCTCTGTCCTCGGGCTGCGGGTGCTGCTCTGTCCTGGGACCATGGGCGCTGCTCTGTCCTGGGACCATGGGCACTGCTTTGTGCTGGGACAGCCGACGCTGCTCTGTGCTGGTGCTCTGTGTGGACGGTGAGGCATGAGCCATTCTGAAGATGTCGGCAGTGCGGGCTTCAAAGAAATGGCAGTCGGAGTCGGCGCATGCGCAGATTGAGCTATCAGCTCAATGACAAACCGAGATCTCATCTGCGTTCGAGCCACCTCCGGGCGCCATTTTCCTTAAGTCCCCTGCTGGGACATCAATGGGTCGGATGTGGCGTGTGCGGAGATGAGAGGTTGAGCCGAGAGCGCGTCTGCTCACATGCCGACTCTGGGCACCATTATTTGAAGCCCTTACCACCGACATCTTTAGAATGGCCCGTGCCTTACTGCCCACCGCATGTAGCCTCACCAGCTGCTGCACATAGCCTCACCGCCTGCCGCACAGAGCCTCACCGCACAGAGCCGACCACCACACATAGCCGCTCGCCGCACAGAGCAGCGTCCACAGCCCCAGCACAGAGTAGCGTCCACAGCACAGCATTGCCCCTGCCTCCTGTGACCCCTCTTGACCACCTCCCTGTAAGCTATATTCGGATTTTAAGACGCACCCCTCATTTTTCTCTCAAATTTTTGAGCGAAAAAGTGCATCTTTTATAATCCGAAAAATATGGTATTTATGTAAAATTAAACATAGGCCTCTTTCCTCAAAATTGTCTACAAGTAAAAGTCTATGTTGCCCTTAGCAACCAATCAGAGCCCAGCTTTCATTTTGTAAACAGTGCAGGCAAAATGAAAGCTGAGCTGTGATTGGTTGCTAGGGACAACAAAAACAGGATCTGTTTTGTTAAACAATTTTGATAGATCTCCCCAATGTTATGCTGCAAAATAGACGTTTGTGACCCTAAACTCTTGCCATATCACCACTGTGATGAAGTTTTAGCTGCCTAATTTTTAGAATGTGCCCCCGTTGTGTAATAACTATGAATTTGCAAGTTCTCCTAATTCACTTGTATGGGGGGGAAAAGCTGGCGGTCACATTGATGGGCACTACATAATATATGGCGATGTGCCACATCAAGTGCGCCACAGCCACTTTAAACTACTTCTGGACCACCCATAGATGATAAACGTTCTGATGGTTTCCATTATACTCTAAAATGTCACTGCATAGTAAAGCAACAACACGCGATTGTGCAACTGTGGAAGCGGGGATTTGGCTGTCAGACACAGCCAGACTCTCATAGAGAAGGCAGAGAGGGTTTGTTACTGTTTCTGACTTCACGCTAAGTACGGAGAAGTACCAAGCGAGTGGCAAAAGGGAAGGGAAGGGGGCCCCTGCCTCTAGGGAAGGGGGAGATGGTGACCCCTGACCAAACCTACCACTTCTGGTCCCTGGGGACCCTCAACACCCTAGATAGATTCCACACCTATGCGCCGAGCCGGATACCTGACCCTAGGTATCCCTTGTGCTGGACCCTAAATAGGGAATGTGTGGGATGAGGTCTTCATCAACCTCACTAAACACTAAAGGAAGACACATGGGGGGAAAAAGCATGAACTACTTATCCACAGATGACTCAGGCAGGAGTTCAGCAACGATACTGCAGATGAGTACAAGCCACCTGCTTGCAACCAGAGCTAGAATGAACTGAATATCACCAGCACCAGTCCAGGAAAGATGGGAGTATTTAAGCACTAAGAGAATACTGATGATCAGCAGCTGGGAGGAAGGAGAGCTCCTGCAGGGTCCAAAAGGGGAAGAGATAAAAATCCAGCAGGAAAAATACCTATTTCCATGAATACTGACAGCAGGAAAAATAGAAAGTCAAACACTGTGACTTTCTATTGCCAGAAACCACATGACTGTGTTACCCGTGACACACACGTTAGAGACAACACTGTCTATACATTATAGGAAGTGCTGATGGTGCTTCCTCCTCCAGCCCCAGAGATCATGCGATCACCGGGTGCAGGGAGACAGCAGAAGCTGCTTAGTCCCAGAAGACCCAGAAAATTCTCCTATGCAGGCAGGAATTTCTCCTGTAATTGGGAATAATATTCCAGCCCCAGTTACAGGGGAAATAAAAAAAAATTAAAAATGTTGAAATGGCGTGAAAAGGTTTTTTATGACCTTTTGGAGGGCAGAATTTGTGAAATAAATGAAAATAAAATAAATAAATAAAACGCAGGAAAAAATAAATTAAAACAAAAAAAAGCAGCTAACAGCGGTGCACATAAAAAAAACCCATCTGATATCATTTATTAATTGTTACAGAAAAGGGAACACATTTTAAAGTGGATTTTAGCTGTTCTTTATGGTGAGAAAAAAAATTAAAAAAAATGAGATTTGTGTAAAGCTGACACGTATTTCCTTTATTTTCCCAATTCGATATCAGGAAAAAAAAAAAATAGCATAAAAATTACGCCCTCAAGTATCATGAAAAAAGATGCAAACATTTCCAGCTATTAAAACCACATGAAAAAAATATGTGCCCAAGGGGAAAATGTCGCAGTTTTTAACTGAATGCTTAAACGTTCTGTGATTCGGACCCCAACCAGTCTGATATTGATGACCTATGGATGAATAATATTTCTAATATTTCTTCACAGATGACAACTGGAGGGAAAAAGTCTGACTCTAATGGTAAGTAACATTTCTCATCTTTTTTTGTTCTTGTTGCAACAGCTCTCCATAGAATCTTATAAGTATCAACTGTCCTCTCCTATCTCAGTAATGTCTGTGTCGGCCTCTAGCTCCTCCCTCTCCATAGAATCTTATAAGCACCAACTGCCATCTCCTATCTCAGTAATGTCTGTGTCGGCCTCTAGCTCCTCCCCCTCCATAGAACTTTATAAGCACCAGCTGCCATCTCCTATCTCAGTAATGTCTGTGTCATCCTCTAGCTCCTCCCCTCTCCATAGACTCTTATAAGCACCAACTGTCATCTCCTATCTCAGTAATGTCTGTGTCGGCCTCTAGCTCCTCCCCTCTCCATAGAATCTTATAAGCATCAACTGTCATCTCCTATCTCAGTAATGTCAGTGTCGGCCTCTAGCTCCTCCCCTCCCCATAGAATATTATAAGCATTATATTATAAGCCTCCTTCTCTTGTAAAATAACTGATATCACCTTTATATATACTAGATAACACAGGATCCACCATTCACAATAGAAGATGTCACAGCTCACCTCCTCCTCCTCCTCCTATACAATGACTCATAACACAGGAACCACCATTCATAATAGGTGATGTCACAGCTCACCTCCTCTGCCTCCTCCTGTATAACTGATCACCTCTATATACAGTAGACAACACAGGATCCACTAGTCACAATGATATCACAGCTCACCCCCTCCTCCTCTACAATGACTGATAACACCCCTATATACAGTAGATATCAGGATCCACCATTCACAATACATGATATCACAGCTTACCTCCTCCCCCTCCCTTCGCAATGCCCCTTGCCCAGATGAAAGCATACTCTTATAAACCTTCTAGATTAATAGTGTCTGAATAAAGTCTAAACATTAGGCCTGGTGGCCAGTGTGAAAATTGCAACATTTATTTATTTATTTATTATATTTTTTTTATAGATTTAAAAAATAATCCATCCAAGATAAAAAAAATTGATTGAAACAATATTTTTTGTATCTATTGATTACATATTTTTTAAGATGAAAAATTAATTTAAAAAGTTTTTAATTATAATTAATTATTATAATATATATTATATTAATTAATTAATTAATTAATTCTAATGATTCTCCCACATCATCATTTTCCTCAATGTCTCCTTTCTCCCCAGCAGGATTAAGATTCGAAAAGGAGCCATAAAACACTTTCCGCACCACCGCCGGACCAACTCGGATATATAAAGTGCTAAAATATAAAAAAAAAAAAATTAAAAAAAAATCATTTTTCTATTTATGTTTACGAAAAAAAAAAAAAAATTGTGTTTCTCATTTACGCTGAATCAAACCATGTATATTAGCACTGTATTTAATAGCCCACCTCTCCGGACGGCAGACCCCTCCAGAAGTACAGCACTGCCTTTGCACAAGATCTTCAGGAATCTCCGCTGTGAAACAAATCAATATCTACTGATTACAATTATATGTAGTGACAGCAAAAAGGGGCAAGTTCATCATGAGATTATGCACCAGCAGAATCGCGCTGCACTTTAGAGTATTACACGGTTTACTATTTTGTTCTTGTGTCCATTTAAAAAAAAAATTTTTTTTTTTTTTTTTTTAGAATTTTTTTTTATTTTTGCAAAAAAATGAAAAATCAACCTCTTTATTCTGTTACAGGTATTGCCAAAAATGTTGGCTTGTAGTAGCCATCAGTGGTACTTTTATGGTTGACCTAATAGTGTTATTATAGTTCGACTTTTTCTTATTTTTTTTTTTTTGTTTTTTTGTTTTTTTTTATATACACCGTATATACACCGGTAGCTTTTAATCTGACAACACTATTAAATGCAGAATGCTTTTATATGTGCTAGAATATATCTATAATTTTTTATTTTTTTTTTTATTTTTTTTTTTACATACTAGCCAATATCACAGCTTGTCTTAAATCACTTCTTTTTTTTACTTTTTAAGACTTTTTTTTTTATTTCCATAAATTGTAGGGAAATAAGTTACAAATATAAACCCAACAACATCATTGGAAAGAGAAAAAATAAATGAAAAACAAATATAAAATATATACAGTGGGTGCGGAAAATATTCAGACCCCTTTAAATGATTCACTTTTTGTTTCATTGCAGCCATTTGATAATTTCAAAAGAGTTCATTTTTTTTCTTTTTTTTTCTCATTAATGTGCACTCTGCACCTCATCCCCCGTCTTCTCAGTAATGTAGAAATTTTTGTAAATTTATCAACAAGAAAAACTGAAATATCACATGGTCATAAGTATTCACACCCTTTGCCCTTTGCTCAGTATTGAGTAGAAGCACCCTCCTTTTGAGCTAGTAAAGCCATGAGTTTTCTTGGGAATGATGAAACAAGTTTTTCACCCCTGGATTTGGGGATACTCGGCCATTCTTCCTTGCAGATCCTCTCCAGTTCCCTCAGGTTGGATGGTAAACGTTGGTGGACGCCATTTTCAGGTCTCTTCAGAGATGCTCAATTGGGTTTAGGTCAGGGCTCTGGCTGGGCCGGTCAAGAATGGTCACAGAGTTGTTCTGAAGCCATTTTTTTGTTATTTTAGCTGTGTGCCTAGGGTCATTGTCTTATTGGAAGGTGAAGTCTGAGGTCCAGAGTACTCTGGAAGAGGTTTTCTTCCAGGATATCTCTGTACTTGGCCACATTCATCTTTCCTTCAATTGCAAGCAGTCGTCCTGTCCCTGCCCCCATAGCATGATGCTGCCACCACCATGTTTCACTGTGGGGATTGTATTGGGCAGGTGATGAGCAGTGCCTGGTTTTCTCCACACATATCGCTTAGAATTTTCACCAATAAGTTCTATCTTCATCTCATCAGAAAAGAGAATCGTATTTCTCATAGTCTGGGATCCTTCATATGTTTTTTTTTTTACAAACTCTACGTGGGCTTTGATATGTCTTACACTGAGGAGAGGCTTCTGTCGGGTCACTCTGCCATAAAGGCCCGACTGGTGGAGGCTGCAGTGATAGTTGACTTTGTGGAGCTTTCTCCCATCTCCCTACTGCATCTCTGGAGCTCAGCCACAGTGATCTTGGGGTTCTTCTTCACCTCTCTCACCAAGGCTCTTCTCCCACGATTTCTCAGTTTGGCTGGACAGCCAGGTCTAGGAAGAGAGTTCTGGTGGCCCCAAACTTCTTCCATTTAAGGATTATGGAGGCCACTGTGCTCTTAGGAACCTTGAGTAACGCAAAACTTTTTTTGTAACCTTGGCCAGATCTGTGCCTTGCCACAATTCTGTCTCTGAGCTCCTTGGGCAGTTCCTTTGACCTCATGATCCTCATTTGGTGTGACATGCACTGTGAGCTGTGAGGTCTTATATAGACAGGTGTGTGCCTTTCCAAATCATGTCCTATCAGTTTAATTAAACACATCTGGACTCCAATGAAGGAGAAGAACCATCTCAAGGAGGATCACAAGGAAATGGACAGCATGGGACTTAAATATGAGTGTCTGAGCAAAGGGGCTGAATACTTATGACCATGTGATATTTCAGTTTTTCTTGTTTAATAAATTTGCAAAAATTTCTACATTTCTGTTTTTGTTTTTTTTTTGTTTTTTTACAAGATTGATGAACACTCGGCACCCAATGAGAAGAAAATGAACTTTTCTGAATTTACCAAATGGCTGCAATGATACAAAGAGTGAAAAATTTAAAGGGGTCTGAATACTTTCCGTTACCCACTGTATATAGATATATTGAAAGAAAAACGAATAGAAACCCAACAACATCTTGGAAAGAAAAAAAAAAAGAAAAAACCCCAAAATATATATATTATATATGTATATATATAATATATATATATATATATATATATATATATATATATATATATATATATATTATATATAATATATATAAATAAATAATACATATACATATATACATATATATATATATATATGTATATACACATATATATGTGTGCATATACACAAATATACACACACACACATATATATATATATATATATATATATATATATATATATAGATACACATGTATGTATACATACATATATACATATACATATATATATACATATATTAAAAAAAAATCATAGGTACAATATTAAAAAGTACAGATTAGTTCAGATTTGGTGGAGGAATAAAAATGTGTAATTAATTTATAAAAAAGAATGATGAAAAAATATATTTTTAGAAATTGGCATGAATTTGGGAATCCTGCCGTTGGGATCACAACACTCATTAATTATATATATATTATTTTTTTTTCTCTTATTAATCCGTCTCAACGTTTTCGACAGGCAGGTTTCATTTTAATTGTATATAGTCACCCTTTATGTCATCGTTACAAGGAATGGATTTTGAGAATTATTAGACCGTATGGGTTATATATGCCAAATGTAATTTTTTTTTTTTTTACTGGCGGCAGTAATTTGTCCACATTTTAGCATCCTCCTTTGGATTCTGGTGTAGTATAGTGGCGGGAATATGAATGCCATGGCTAAATCTGGCCTTCAGTAATATCACCATACATCGACCTTAACAAAAAAATAAAATTGCTTGTAAACCACTGCTTTGCCTAAATATTGTATGCTTTTAATAAAATCAGACAAATGCACTCAGTTATCTTTGTCCCTACCAAAAATTGGCTTATAATTTTCTTCAGAGCTATCAAATTTCAACATTTCAGCTGCTTAAGATATTTTTTTTCTTTTTCAACAATGTATTATGAAACTGCAACCACAATAAAATGATAAATGTACTAAAATTGTCAGCGCCTGTCTGTTTAAAGAAATTTTTTTTTTTTACTTGTAATACCACATTTGGGGATGTGCCAACTCTGGAGTGGCTGCGGGCTGCTATTTTTAAACTGGGGAGGGCCAAATAACCATGGGCCTCCCCAGCCTGAGAATACCAGCTCCCAGCTGTCTGCTTTATCTTGACTGGGTATCAAAATATGAGGAACCCCAAAGACACATGGGGTCCCTCATATTTTGATACAGAGCCAATAAAATGCACAGCTGGGGGTTGCAGCTTCCAGCTTCTGCTTTATCTATGCTGGGTATCAATATACAGGGGATCGCACATAATTTTTTCCAATTATTTATTTTTACCCTACACTTACGGGACTAAGACAGCTACTGTGAGGGCAACCAATCAGAGATGCTAGCAATGTGACTGTAACTAATCACAGATATTGTCACATAGGATGGGCGAGGGAAGCAGTGAATATTCATGAAAATTAAGGAGCAGAACCAGAAGAAGACCCAGACTGCCATGCGGAGACTCTGTATGTATAATTTGCTTCCTTTTGCAGCCCTCAGTCCTCACTACGGCCCATTTACAGCACACAAGTTCAGGTCCCCATAGACTTATATGGGGTTCAGCATTCGGGGTAAAGTCTGGTTCTGAATCGGACTTTATTTTAAAAACGTCCGGCCGGACTCGCCAAACCCAAACTTATGTGGGTTCGCCCATCTCTATTCTTGATCACAGCCCGTTCCTTCATTCTTGAAATTGGTGGTGGGCAAGTGCTATGGATCACACACGTCTAGCATAGATGGAGGGCTGCTTGCAGTTGAAATTGAACACATACAGCTGCACATTTATTGCACATTCCTGATTAGTAAGCTACTGATCTCGACTATACCAATTGATCATACTTGCCACCAATTTTACAGAAACCATACCGACAAATTTCGGCATATCAGACTCTGAAAAGATTTTGTAGACTTGCCTAACATTGGCCAACTGTTACGATGTCACTGCAGGATAGCGAAGGACAGGGGGCTCCTATACTGTCCCTCATGCTAGAGGACCCTAGGTTATCCCTGAGCTTTGGATTATCCCTGAAGGTGGAGATATCGGAGTCTCATGCCTTACTATTCTCCTCACCGGGTCTAATCTGTTACCCCCTCCAGGGAAGGAAGGAGCAGGAGTGTGATGGAAACACAGATAAAGACAGATGGGGAAAACCAAAACTCAGACACACTGCAAACTCACAGGAACAAACAGAAAGAGACCAAGGAGAAAAGCAAGGGCAGGAAGGCTGCAACGACAAGACAACAAGGGTTAACACCACAACCGCTCACTACAATAATGCAGAACAACAATCAGTAAGTCTGGATCACGCAACACCTCACCAGACCAGTATAAGTAAGCTATAGCTGACATTAATGAAATAGTCCAGCCAGCATATATAGGAGGGGAGCGAATGTGGCTGGCTCAAGCATTCTTATGCCACTGTGTATTATTAATTTTAAGCACCACCCACGCTCAGTTGTCTTCTCCTTTTTCTGTGTTTTTTCCTGGTAGTGCTATAACACAGTTTCTAGGCTCTCATTCCGTATGGAGGTAAGGAAAGATCTGACATCAATGCTTTACCGTTTTGTGAGGCCAGTAGAGAAGTGTGTTAAAGATGTGATGCCAGGAAGTGTGGGCAGTGCAGCTTAGACCAAGCGTATAGTAAGGATGACCTACTAGTAGTGCCTGGCCCGTGCTTCCCCCACGAGACATGCCAAGGGCTACTAAGAGCCTGATGCACTTAGGTTAACTGGAGAGAAGACCTACTGCTTGTGAGTCTCTTGAACAAAGTATTCGGGAGTTGTACTCAGAGGCAGGTGGGAATGGGGATATTGCTTGCTCTTTAATCACTTGAACTCAACCCAACTTGATGGGAACATCCATTGTGTCAAGATTCTCCAAGGTCTATAGAGACTGCATTGGGATAATTGGATATGAAAAAGGTTTTTGGACTCCAATGTCACCGATCACTCTGGATGACCATCTCAAAAGCTTACCTAAGAACATGACTCTCTGTGAATTCAAAGTACTGTTGAAGGTCCTCTACAAATTAGAAAAAAATCTAATTTATCTTCAGGTCAGATTGGTTAACTATCCAATGTGTCTGGGTTGTCCTTAGCCCCCTACAATGGTAGATGTCAGGGAGAAAAGGCTCAGACTAAAAATGAGCAGATCATTTTGCGCTTCCATGGTCAGTAATCTGTGGTTGTAGCCAGGAGGTACATATATCTCAAGACTGTGTGTTTCTCGGCGCAACATTTGATTCACCGTCTGGTGTGACGTCATCTGTGCAGAGCAGAGGTTACATCTCCCCACTCCAGAAAATAATAAACCGAGCCTAGGATCTCGAAGATAAGGACATTTTGGGCAGCTCCTGTCCAAGGACAGAGACCACTGACCTGGACTTTGGATTGGGGTTGCGCAAAACGATCAACTTATCTCAAGTCAAGACATTTTGGATTTCAACCAAGAGTTGAGCACCTTTAGTACATAATGGGTGACATAGTGTCACACGGAGTTTTACACAAAAATCGCCGATTTTCATGGTGGCATCAAACTCTGTTCACATTGCAGAGTCTGATACTCCGTCCGATGGTTTCTCTGGAGTTTCTGATCAACCCAGGAAGACTCTGGCATGAAACTGCTTTGTGCTGATTCATAAACAGGCTAGCAAGAGTTAACCTCTGCTAGCCTACTCGTTAGGCTTTTTTGATCACATGTTGTAAGGAAGCCAATCACTTCTTTTCCTCTCATTTTTAGGCTGGAGGACATCTATGTATCTATGTCAACTATAGTTTATACTGTGTAGGCCAGAGAGTTATAGCATCCCAAGCTTGCTGGAGAAAGTGATGCTTTATGCTTGTTGTTGTGGACTTTACCAGTCCTCCTTTTTGTTTCCACCCTGCTCTCGTTTTCTTCCTTATCTCTTATTGTCTTAAACCTCTATGTGCGCGTGCTGTGTGACAGAATTCTACTTTCCCCTGTTCGTCTATTTCTGTGGGTTAAATCGCACTCCTGTCCTGGCCCTCCCCTGGGGGAGGAGGTATAAGATCAGGGCTGGTGAGGAGTAGGGCCAGGAAGGCGACTCAGACATCCTCACCATAAGGGGTATCTCTGAGAATAGGGATAGCGCAGGACCCCTATTCTGAGGGTCAGCATGGGAGCTCCTGTTTCCCGCTATTACCATAGCCCTTGTGACACATTGATTATGTAGGATACAATTTTTAGCCACCATTATAAACCAATTCTCCAATACTTTATTTTTACAATCTGAATGCTAAATCCAAATTTCCTCAATTTGGTTCATTTACAAGAATGTTTTGGGTTTTTTTTACATTTCTGAAAGTTTTTGATTTTTAAATATTTTGTCAAAAAAAGTAGAAGCATTAATTATAGATAATTTATTTTTGCACATTCTCAAATATAAGTTCTCTAGTATATCAAAGAATTAAACATTTTGTGATATTTTGAGCAATTTCCTTCTCACGTGATCTTTAGAGATTACGGAACGGATTTCATAGTAGGAAAGGTTATTACACACGGGGCCAATAGTTCTTTTTGTTTCTCGTAACAAATTCCTAAAACATTCGCCTACGTTAAAATAGAACTTAGAAAGTAGAAAACAGCCCAAGATAAATGAGGACAAAATTGAAGAATTTTTCAAAAAAGTTATAAAGAAAAACACTCACTGGAATAGACAATTTTTGGCAGGATTTACTAAACACTTGGATTGGAACATTAACATTTGCAATGTAAAAAAAGGCTGCTGGTATCTTAAAAATTTCAATTTTTATTTGATTTAATCTTCATTAAGAAAAACCTGGTTCAATAAAGCTTTTAAAAATTTGTCCTATATGGTATGTATAAAAAAACTCAATATTTGAAAGATATGAAGGAAATCCACATCACTTGAGCACGAAGGAAGTGTATACAACATCTTGGAAGTCCACGCGGAATACAGTTCAGTGTTCAACTATGGATTAACTGCCGAACTTAAGGGAAGTGAAAAAGGACATACCGTTTGTCACAGGGATGAGATGACTGGACACCTAGGCTGACCCTCAGACTGGGGACCCTGTGCTGTCCCTTAACTCAGAGGTACGCTTGATGGTAGTGAGGTCTGAGTCGCCAGCGTGACCCTAACTCCTTTCCAAGCCCTGGTGTAACTCCACTCCACCAGGGGTAGGCTCGGACTGTAGTCACATATCCCACAACTAAACACAGACAGGGGAAAAATCAATACTCATACACACGGCAACCAAACACAAAGGAGCGACTATATGTACCCAGGGGAAAATAACAGAAAAGGGAGGAAGAAAACTGACAACTGGGAAACGTCCACACTGCACAGAAATCACACCACAGATCACCACAATAAGACTGGAATCGTTGCACAAGCTGGAGCTATTATCGGCACTGAGCACTAGGATCCAGTACCTTATATAGGAAGGAGACTCCTGTGATTAGTAATTAGCAACATGAGCTCCTAACAGAGTTCCACAGGTCAGGACTGAGGAACAGTGGACATGGAACAGCCGACACTCAACTCTGGCTGACTAACTAGGACATATCAGGTTGCTTGTCAGATGCACAAGCTGGAGCCAATATCGGCACTGAGAGCCAGGATCCAGTATCTTATATAGGAAGGAGACGCCTGTGATTGGTAATTAGCAACCTGAGCTCCTAGCAGAATTCCACAGGTCAGGACTGAGGAACAGTGGACATGAAACAGCCGACACCCAGCTCTGGCTGAACAACTAGGAGACATCAGGTTGCTTGTCAGACTCTGCAGTGTGAACAGAGCGCTGCCTTCACACCTAATGAGTTTGGCACCAAACAACACATGACACCTTTGCACCCAACTGATGCACTACTGACCATCTCCCATGCAGTTTCATATTGTCACATTCTGACAAACTGTTCACCATCAAGTCATATTGTAATGCCAAATAATAAACTTAGCTTTCCTTTAATATGAATACGTAGGGATATCATGTAAAAAAAAAAAAAAAATAGACCAAGAGAATATTTTTGAATCATCTTTTGCTCCATATAGTTGTGACTCTAAAAGTTGATGTTGGTGCAAGAACCTAAAACAAAATCCTATCAACCTGGAATTCCCCATTTCTAAAATCAGAACCTTGGGGGTTGGTCTGGCCAAACAGCTATGCCGGTGGTAAGCAGGGGTTGGGTAGGGATTTGTGTGTTTTAAAAGGCTCCTCCTTTCCAAGAATTTTTGGAAATACTAATGGAGGCAGTATTTTTGAAGGATCATTTGTGCCATACGGTTGGCGATCCTAAAAGTTGATGACCATGCAAGACCCTACAAGAAATCCAAATTACCCGAGATTGCCTATTTCTGAAACCAGGACTTGGGGGATTAATTTGGGACAAAAAGCTAAGTCATGATGAGACTGGGTTTTTTTAAGCTTCCCTAGTTTTGCATCTAAATGACCTCGAGAAGTAGGACTTCGATTGACCATATTTGTCGGTGTAGTCATCGATCAAAACTCTTTCATTGAATCACTGAAAATGGATTTCGAATCTGCTAACTATATTGGTATCAGTCTTCCTTTAACAAAATTATTTTCTTCGTATTTTCTACTTTCACGCAATTATTTTCTTCCTCCTTTGGTATGAAGACAGCTGGATGACCTCTCAAACCCCCTCTGATTGTGCAACTTATTGTTGAGTCATGAGAATAACATGTAGAAAACTGTGGCCATGAAAAAGGAAAGGTTTTGCTTCTGATATAACTTTTATCTGCTCAGGCAAAATTGTTTTTTGTTATGTTTCCTTTTAGATTTTTTTATCCTAATAAAAATAGGAGACTGATCTGCAATATCAAGCATGACCACTACCTAAGGTACAAGGCTGTGTCTGGAAAACAACGAAGAGGACGTGGGGTTTGCTGGATCACTGCGGCACTTCATTCAGCTTCTCCTAGGGACAGCAGGACTCCAATCAATCTCATTTCATGTTTTATTTTCACATATAATTCATAAAAAATTGATACATTATCAAGATGAAAACCAAGAAACCCAAAAGCCACTTCCAGCTAGACACTGGCTTTTAAATCTGATTTGCTTTCTTTTGGTTCAGCGAGGGGTAATGTCATTTTCCTTGCTAGCAGCTCCTGGTTAGTTCTCCTCAAGTGCAGCCAATTAGTGACCAATCCCATTTCCTTTAAATAGTCACATGAGCCATCACCTGATGCCAGTAATAGAATTAATTGTGTTTCTGACCACCTTATAGGGAGGAGTCATATAATCCGCAACCTTGGTGTCTGTCTGCAGCTGTGAAGTTCATTGGTATATCCTTTTGTCTATGTCCACCTGTCTGTCCTTCCCCTTTGTGTTGTTTCTATAGTGGAGACATATAGCATACTCACTACACAAGGTGAATGGATAGACATTAAGTAACTAGGCACGTTATGGCAACAAGGACTCGTATAGGGCCATTAGGGGGACTTAGGGACCAGACACAAGTCAGTGTCAGTTGTCCCATCCCCAGCTCCCTACCATCAGTGTCCTATTCTCCTATACCATCATTATTGAAATTGTATTTCTTTTAATGCAGCCAAGGTTAATGTAATTTTGCTTTCTGGCAGCTCCTGGATAGTTCTCAGGTGCAGCCAGTTTGTGACCACTCTCATCTCCTTTAAATTGTCACATGATCCATCACCTGATGCCAGTAATAGAATTCATTCTGTTTCTCACCACCTTAGAGGAAGAAAGGGGAGCCAGCACGATCTGAGAGTGTCATGCAACATATAAAAAGTGCAAATTCACGGATTTATTCCAACTGTACTATAATACAAAATTAGATTTTTAGCAAATAATTGGTCAAATCTTTGAACCACCCCTGCCAACGTCATGGCAAATCTTAGTAGGGGGGGTCCTACTCTATCTTATGTACAGTTAGGTCCAGAAATATTTGGACAGTGACACAAGTTTTGTTATTTTAGCTGTTTACAAAAACATGTTCAGAAATACAATTATATATATAATATGGGCTGAAAGTGCACACTCCCAGCTGCAATATGAGAGTTTTCACATCCAAATCGGAGAAAGGGTTTAGGAATCATAGCTCTGTAATGCATAGCCTCCTCTTTTTCAAGGGACCAAAAGTAATTGGACAAGGGACTCTAAGGGGTGCTTCACACACAGCGAGATCGCTGCCGAGATCGCTGCTGAGTCACGCTTTTTGTGACGCAGCAGTGACCTCATTAGCGATCTCGCTGTGTGTGACACTGAGCAGCGATCTGGCCCCTGCTGCGAGATCGCTGCTCGTTACACACAGCCCTGGTTCGTTTTCTTCAAAGCCGCTCTCCTGCTGTGACACACAGATCGCTGTGTGTGACAGCAAGAGAGCGACAAATGAAGCGAGCAGGGAGCAGGAGCCGGCGTCTGACAGCTGAGGTAAGCTGTATCCAAGATAAACATCGGGTAACCAAGGTGGTTACCCGATATTTACCTTAGTTACCAGCCTCTGCAGCTCTCACGCTGCCTGTGCTGCCGGCTCCGGCTCTCTGCACATGTAGCTGCTGTACACATCGGGTTAATTAACCCGATGTGTACAGCAGCTAGGAGAGCAAGGAGCCAGCGCTCAGTGTGCGCGGCTCCCTGCTCCCTGCTCACACTGGTAACTAATGTAAACATCGGGTAACCATACCCGATGTTTACCTTAGTTACCAGTCTCCGCAGCTTCCAGACGGCGGCTCCGTGCAAGCGCAGCGTCGCTTGCACGTCGCTGCTGGCTGGGGGCTGTTCACTGGTCGCTGGTGAGATCTGCCTGTTTGACAGCTCACCAGCGACCATGTAGCGATGCAGCAGCGATCCTGACCAGGTCAGATCGCTGGTCGGATCGCTGCTGCATCGCTAAGTGTGAAGGTACCCTAAGGGCTGCAATTAACTCTGAAGGCATCTCCCTCGTTAACCTGTAATCAATGAAGTAGTTAAAAGGTCTGGGGTTGATTACAGGTGTGTGGTTTTGCATTTGGAAGCTGTTGCTGTGACCAGACAACATGCGGTCTAAGGAACTCTCAATTGAGGTGAAGCAGAACATCCTGAGGCTGAAAAAAAAGAAAAAATCCATCAGAGAGATAGCAGACATGCTTGGAGTAGCAAAATCAACAGTCGGGTACATTCTGAGAAAAAAGGAATTGACTGGTGAGCTTGGGAACTCAAAAAGGCCTGGGCGTCCACGGATGACAACAGTGGTGGATGATCGCCGCATACTTTCTTTGGTGAAAAAGAACCCGTTCACAACATCAACTGAAGTCCAGAACACTCTCAGTGAAGTAGGTGTATCTGTCTCTAAGTCAACAGTAAAGAGAAGACTCCATGAAAGTAAATACAAAGGGTTCACATCTAGATGCAAACCATTCATCAATTCCAAAAATAGACAGGCCAGAGTTAAATTTGCTGAAAAACACCTCATGAAGCCAGCTCAGTTCTGGAAAAGTATTCTATGGACAGATGAGACAAAGATCAACCTGTACCAGAATGATGGGAAGAAAAAAGTTTGGAGAAGAAAGGGAACGGCACATGATCCAAGGCACACCACATCCTCTGTAAAACATGGTGGAGGCAACGTGATGGCATGGGCATGCATGGCTTTCAATGGCACTGGGTCACTTGTGTTTATTGATGACATAACAGCAGACAAGAGTAGCCGGATGAATTCTGAAGTGTACCGGGATATACTTTCAGCCCAGATTCAGCCAAATGCCGCAAAGTTGATCGGACGGCGCTTCATAGTACAGATGGACAATGACCCCAAGCATACAGCCAAAGCTACCCAGGAGTTCATGAGTGCAAAAAAGTGGAACATTCTGCAATGGCCAAGTCAATCACCAGATCTTAACCCAATTGAGCATGCATTTCACTTGCTCAAATCCAGACTTAAGACGGAAAGACCCACAAACAAGCAAGACCTGAAGGCTGTGGCTGTAGAGGCCTGGCAAAGCATTAAGAAGGAGGAAACCCAGCGTTTGGTGATGTCCATGGGTTCCAGACTTAAGGCAGTGATTGCCTCCAAAGGATTCGCAACAAAATATTGAAAAT
This sequence comes from Anomaloglossus baeobatrachus, assembly GCF_048569485.1. Taxonomy (NCBI): domain Eukaryota; kingdom Metazoa; phylum Chordata; class Amphibia; order Anura; family Aromobatidae; genus Anomaloglossus; species Anomaloglossus baeobatrachus. Next base: position 35,361,445 of record NC_134356.1, on the reverse strand, counting down.
AAAAATATTTTGTTTGGGTTTGGTTTATTTGTCCAATTACTTTTGACCTCCTAAAATGTGGAGTGTTTGTAAAGAAATGTGACAATTCCTACAATTTCTATCAGATATTTTTGTTCAAACCTTCAAATTAAACGTTACAATCTGCACTTGAATTCTGTTGTAGAGGTTTCATTTCAAATCCAATGTGGTGGCATGCAGAGCCCAACTCGCGAAAATTGTGTCACTGTCCAAATATTTCTGGACCTAACTGTATTCCATGTGCCATGCAGCCTCCTAGATAAATAAATTAAAAGCAGAACCATATTGGAGCACACATACCTGTAACCTATATATAACTGCTTCCATGTCACAAAAAGAGGCATCGGCGGATAAAAGGCAGCCCAGGTCCCAGTGTGTGAAGCGAACGCCACACATACCAGGACAATATCAGAATTGACCTTCACAGTGCCAGACCAGCACAGCAACCATAAATAAAAGCGGACAAGACCCAAGTATCGTGCTTAATTAGCATTGCCTATGGAAAAAGGGTGAGGCAACTGAATGTGAACAGTCACCAACAGGAGGAATATATTGCAAACCAAAGTCAGGCGTACATGGCATGGTGGTGGTCAGCCACCAGACCAATGTAGCACCTTAGAGGAAGGAAGTTCTCTAGTAGCTGCTGGAGCTTTTGCGGTGCTAGTATTTGGAGCCTTGTCGTCTGCAGCCTTAGTGTCTGGCTGCAGTCGTGAAGTTCGTTGGTATATCTTTTTGTCTACGTCTACCTGTCTGTCCTTCCCATGTGTGTTATTACTGTAGTGGTGATGTCTAGTGGACTCACTGCTCACCGGCCTTGTCACTATACAGGGTAAGTGGAGGAACAGTAAGGGTCTAGGGCACGTGATGGCGACGAGGGGAAGGACTCATATAGGGAGCTTAGGGGAACTTAGGGGCCAGATACAGATCAGTGTCAGGTGTCCCATCCCCGCGACCTTCCATCAGGGTGCTCCTCTCCTATACCATTCCCGTTGAAAATCGTCTATTTTGCAATGATCCGGACAGTCGTTGGTCTATGTGCATCTGTCACGCCATGTTTTGGACACTCACCAGTCCTAGCGTGATATAGATGAAGGGTGTCATGGGTGTGTCACAGCAATAGAAGTCCACAGCATTTGGATTTGCAAAATGCTCCCTGACTGTATATTATTCCTGCTGTTAGTATTAATTATACTAGGTATCTTCTCTGCTGGACTTTCATCCCTTTCCCTTTAGGACCCTGTGGAACTCCTCTTCCCTTCAGCTGCTAATTATTAGTATTTCCCCTTGTGTTTAAATGGTCTAATTTTCCCTGGACTTGTGCTGGTGATATTCAGTTCCTTCACAAGCTCTGGATGCAAGCAGGCGGCTTGCACTTATCTGTAGTAACGTTGCTGCACTTTGCTCAACTTCTTCTCGAGTCATCTGTAGATAAGTAGTTCATGCGCTTTCCCCCTGTGTGTGCACCCTGTGTCTTCTTTAGTGTTTAGTGAGGTTTACTAAGCACTCATCCCAATCGTTCCCTATCTCAGGCCCAGCTCTAGGGTCATCCTAGGGTCAGGTAACCAGCTTGGCGCATAGGTGTGGAACCTATCTAGGGTGGTGAGTGAAGCTAGGGCCAGCAGTAGGGATACCTAGGGTCAGGTATCCGGCTTAGCACATAGGTGCAGAACCGATCTAGGGTGGGGAAGGACCCCAGGGATCAGCAGTAAGTTTGGTTAGGGGTCACCATCTCCCCCTTCCCTAGACACAGGGTTTCCCTCCCCTACCCTTTCGCCGTTCGACTAGGTACTCCCCTGTACCTACAGTGACAAAGAATCTATTTAATGGCCCTCCTCTACTTAATATACTCCTTTTATATATATATATATATATATATATATATATATATATATACACACATACACACACACGCACACATACACACATATATATATATATATATATATGTATATATATATATATATGTATATATATATATATATATATATATATATATATATATATATATATATATATATATACACATACACACACACGCACACATACACACATATATATATATATATATGTGTGTGTATGTGCGTGTGTGTGTATATATATATATATATATATATATATATATATATATATATATATATATATATAAATATAAATATATATTTTTTTTTTTAATCCAAAAGGCTCACTATTTCCACATATTTACACACAATCATTAAAGCCAACTTGATCTCCAAATCCATTCCCTTCATTATTATTATTATTTGTCCACAATAAAGGAAAACACTACATTATTAATTTTCATATTGGAAATTTAAATTTATTTAATTTTATTTTTTTTAAATTTTTCTCTGTACACTTTTTCGGTTTCACTTCTTTAATTAGGGAAGTGACACAAATCAAAAATAAAATACTTAGAATTTTATGCACATTTTTGTTTTTTTTTTTCCGAGTGAAAAACAAAGTACAAACAATTTTATGGCACTTTTTTTTTTTTGCTTTGAAAGCTGAACTTTTTGAGGAAGTCAATACATTTGTGTAAAAGTGGCTGAGTCATTAAATATTACATTGGCAAATTCCTCAAGACTTTGCAGAAGAGGCTGAAATGAAAATAAACTTTCGTGAAGCAACAGCAAAGAACAAGTTATACTTAGAATCCAGCTGAATAAAACAGGAAGGCTGCGGTCTATAGAGAATCATTAATTTATTAAGCTTTATATTGTAATGAACATTCCTCTTCAAAAAACAAGTATGGTCCAGATATATTTGGACAGTGACGGAATCTTCGTGATTTCAGCTCTGAAGGTCACTATTTGTGATTTAAAATGAAACAACTGAGTCTTGCCCTGTACACTTCAGAATTCATCCGACTGCTTCTGTCTTCAGTCACATCATCAATAACAACTAGTGCCCCAGTGCTATTGGAAGCCATGATGCCCGGCCATCACACCACCTTTGCCATATGTTACAGAGGATGTGCTGTGCTTTGGATCATGAGTCGTTCCAAGTGTTCTCCAGACTTCATTCTTCCCATCATTCTGGTACAGGTTGATTTTAGTCTCATCGGTCCTCTGCTGCTTCTCCAGAACTTGTCGACTTGTTTAGATGTTTTTTGGGCTTTCTATTTTTAAGGCTGATTAATGTTTTGCACTTTGTGGTGACCCCTCTGTGTTTTCTCTCATGAAGTCTTCTCTTTTGTCACGTCCTCACCGGAGTCCGCGTCTGTGACATTTGCTTCGGTCACCAGGCCCCGCTGTATTCCCGCCATGGACTGTGCTGGTGATAGGAGAGGAGTCGGTGCCAGTGACTCTGGTGGGCGCAGGCTCTGCTCATCCACTAAGCTGGGTTTCATTCATTCAGCTACAGCCAATGGGAAGACACCACACCATTTTAATTCACCCCTCTTGTCTGCTGGTCACTGCCACAGATAGTTTTGTATTCCTTCTAGTGTCTGGTTTCTGTTCTGACAATTGTTTCTCGTGTTTTGACCCCTGCCTGCTCATTGACTACTCTCCTGCCTGCTGTTTTTGTACCTCACTGTCATCTTCATTTTTTGTCCTCTGCCTGATTTCCTGACTACGCTCCTACCTGCCGATTTTCTACCTCACTGCCATCTCTGGTTTTGACCCCTGCCTGATTTCCTGACTACGCTCCTGCCTGCCGATTTTGTCCTTTTTTGTGCCTCCTGGTTTGGACCCTGCCTGATGACCACTCTTTCCTGGATTGCAACCTTCCATAGGCAGCGATCTCCTGGACCTTGTGTAATTCCAAATCCCTGTACAGGAGTTAAAAGGTTTCAGGGTTTTTGAGATCCGGCCGAGTTGGTGGCTGTCCATGACCGTCATCCTGAGTCTGTGGTCAAGGGCAGACGTTACATCTTTATGGTGGACTTTAATACTTCCTGGAGAATGTTCTTCACTTGGGTGGATGTTGTGAAGGGGTTTTTCTTCAACATTGATAGGATTCTGTGATCATCCACCACTGTTGTCTTCCATGGACATCCAGGCTTGTTTGAGTTGCCAAGCTCACCAGTGCACCTTTTTTTTACAGACTGTACAAAACTGTTGATTTGGCCTCTCTAACATTTATGATATCTCTCTTATGGATTTCTTCTTTTATTTTCAGCCTAATTATGGTCTGTTTCTCTTCCATTAAGAGCTCCTTTGACTTCATGTTGTGGGCACACAGCATCAGCTTCCAAAAGTAAATACCACACCCGGAATCAGCTCCAGACCTTTTACCTGCTTAATTGATGAAGCATTAAAAAAGGGAATAGCCCATGCAGCCTATTAAAGAGATAGTTATCCTATAATGTTTGGTCCCATGAAAAAGAGGCAACTACATATTAAAGAGCTGTAATTCCTAAACCCTTCCTGCAATTAGGATGTAAATACCCTCAAATTAAATCCGAGAGTCTACACATTAAGCCCAGATTGATTATATAACTGGATCTTGATTATATTTTGGTACACAGCTAAAATGCCAAAACTTGTGTCACTGTCCAAATATTTCTGGACCTAAATGTACATACCGACAAAACAAAAGACAAAAGTACAAAAACCACAACAACAGTAACAGCAGCTTGGTATGAAAATCATGTTCTTTATGTAGATATTTGTATATTTCAGGATTGGGAGAAATCACAAGCAGAACCAGTAACTCCAATGTAGGTGACATAAGACAGGAAAGTCTCCACACCCGTCCACCCATAGAGAGCCATGTTCTCCATAACAAGCATGTACTGCAGCACCGGCCTGGCTCGAGGACATGTGTTATTAATTATGCCGCATCCTGTCTGGTATGAGTGTGGACGCTTACGCAATGCACCTAATCTGGAAAATCTACTGTTAACCGTATAAATACTAGTAAAATAAAATATTTTTAACTATTTAAAGGGTTGTCCATTATTATTTTGATGACCTATGCTATAATCGACACCCGACACCTCCACCGGGTGGACCACCTTATTTTGTTCAGTCGCTACTGCCTAGTACTGCAGATCAGCTCCTATAGAAGAGATTAGCTCTTAGATACATATTGGCACAGTTTGACAAGATACCTACAACCCACCGGATCCTCCCCCTATAAGGTGTCTTCCTGTGGAGGGTTAGGGTTAGAGGTAGTGCTATAATCAAGTCCTTCTCGACTGTCAGCTTCTGATTGGCCCCCTTGTGTTGGACCTCATGGGTTATGTCTTGGTAGAGCCCCACTAGTATAGTCAGAACCTGACCTTACAAGAGGGTTACGTGACCTTCTGCTGAACCAGGCCAACATTGGTTGGGACAAAGAAGAACTTTTCTGAGCATAAGTCTACCATCGAAAACTAGTTGTCACTCATAGTCTTCATGTCTACTTGCGAAATGCATTGGTGAGACCATAAATTAGCCAGAAGAGAGCATGCTAATTTTTTACCACGCAGACCTTCAATCTTTATAGGAAATCAACGATATGGACTGGCTTACCTGCTGTAATGGGTCTATTCGCTATTCATGTGTTGTCTATGGGGCAAACAGACGGCGCATGGACCCATTATATGCTTGTCTAAACCAGGCTTTACTCTGCAGCTACTACACTCAGTGTTAATAGTAGTTGAATGATCATGCTATGTATCTTCAAGTAATGCAACCACCATTATTGGTGCTTCCCTCCACGCAGCTGTGCAACTCCTAAGCTTTGTGCCTCCTCGTAAATTAACGGACCAGTATTGTATTTATTAGCAGAACAACTGCTAAACTTTGTGCCTCCTAGTGCTGTAACTGATCAGCTTTGTGTTTATTAGAAGTGCAACTACTAAGCTCTGTGCCTCCTAGCAGTATCATCTCTAAGCTCTGTGCCTACTAGTACTATAACTAGCAAGCTCTGTGTCTCCTAGTAGTGAAATCACTAAGCTCTGTGCCTAGTACTGTAACTGACAAGCTTTGTGCCTCCTAGTAGTGAAATCACTAAGCTCTGTGCCTCCTAGTAGTGTAATCACTAAGTCATGGTCCTCCTAGTAGTGCAATCATTAAGCTGTGTGCCTAGTACTGTAACTGACAAGTTCTGTGCCTCCTAGTAGTGTAATCACTAAGCTCTGTGCCACTGACGAGCGCTGTGCCTCCTAGTAGTGTAATCACTAAGTTCTATGCCTACTAGTACTATAACTAACAAGCTTTGTGCCTCCTAGTAGTGTAATCACTAAGCTCTGTGCCTAGTACTGTAACTGACAAGCTCTGTGCCTCCTAGTAGTGAAATCACTAAGCTCTGTGCCTACTAGTAGAGTAATCACTAAGCTCTGTGCCTAGTACTGTAACTGACAAGCTCTGTGTCTCCTAGTAGTGTAATCACTAAGCTCCGTGCCTCCTAGTATTGTAATCATTAACTTCTATGTCTCCTAGTATTGTAACTGACAAGCTCTGTGCCTACTAGATTTGTAGCCAATTTGTGATGCATTACTAGGCTCAATGCCTCAATAGCAATACACATTCAATAAGGATTGTGCTTATGTAATGCGGTGTAACTATTAAGCCTATGCATTCATTGAGTCTGGATCTGTAAAGGCCCCGTCACACTAAGCAACATCGCTAGCAACATCGCTGGTAACGAACAACTTTTGTGACGTTGCTAGCGATGTTGCTGTGTGTGACATCCAGCAACAACCTGGCCCCTGCTGTGAGGTCGTTGGTTGTTGCTGAATGTCCTGAGCCATTTTTTAGTTGTTGCTGTCCTGCTGTGAAGCACAGATCGCTGTGTGTGACAGCGAGACAGCAACAACTAAATGTGCAGGCAGCAGGAGCCAGCTTCTGCAGAGGCTGGTAACCAATGTAAACATCGGGTAACCAAGAAGCCCTGTCCTTGGTTACCCGATATTTACCTTTGATACCAGCCTCCGCCGCTCTCACTGCCTGTGCTGCCGGCTCCTGCTCTGTGCACATGTAGCTGCAGGACACATCGGGTTAATTAACCCGATGTGTGCTGTAAGTAGGAGAGCAGGGAGCCAGCGCTCAGTGTGCGCTGCTCCCTGCTCTCTGCACGTGTAGCTGCGTGCGCTGGTAACCAAGGTAAATATCGGGTTGGTTACCGATATTTACCTTAGTTACCAAGCGCAGCATCTTCCACGCGGCGCTGGGGGCTGGACACTGGTTGCTGGTCAGCTCACCAGCAACTCGTGTAGCCACGCTCCAGCGATCCCTGCCAGGTCAGGTTGCTGGTGGGATCGCTGGAGCGTCGCAGTGTGACAGCTCACCAGCAACCTCCTGGCAACTTACCAGCGATCCCTATCGTTGTTGGGATCGCTGGTAAGTTGCTTAGTGTAACGGTACCTTAAAGTTACCTGCCTCATTTTGAGCAATGTTGTATAAATTAACCCTGCTGTGTCTGACTCGGTGCCATCCTGGTGGCCCAGTTTAGGGTCATGTGTTAAACCCTAGTTCTGACCAGCGTACATGCATAGTTATAGCTTTTACATTTAAGCCCAAAAGTTAAACTTCCATTTAAATAGTAATATTATGTAATGTTCCAGTAATCCGAGTAGTAACGATGCTCATTCTTTTTGGAATCATAAACGTACTGACCAGTGATAATAATAAGTAACACGCCTCCACTAATGGTGCTTACATCATAACAATACACCAGCTGGGGCCAATTAAAGGACTTTTGCACTTTACTGCATCAGCAGAATAGTGAGCGCAGCTCTGGAGTATAATACAGGATGTAACTCAGGATCAGTACAGGATCAGTAATGTAATGTATGTACACAGTGACTGCAGCAGCAGAATAGTGAGTCCAGCTCTGGAGTATAATACAGGCGGTAACTCAGGATCAGTACAGGATAAGTAATGTAATGTAAATACACAGTGACTGCAGCAGCAGAATAGTGAGTGCAGCTCTGCAGTATACAGGATAGGTAATGCAATGTATCTATAAGTTAGTGGGACATACCCTTTAAATGTATTTAGGTGGTGTGACGAGGTATGCAACAGAGCAGTGAGGGACGCCAGGCCAAGGAACAATCCAAAGGGCTTTATTGGAACCACAAAGATAAAGCACCAAACAAATATAAATCCTTAAAGTCTGCAAGGAGTCCACAACAAAACAAAAGATCCAGGGGCACCGCCTGGTATTCCGATGCCAGGGAAAATAGGGCAATGGTCCTTATATGAGTTCCTTGAGTCCAACAGGGGGAACAATAAAACACAATCCCAAGTGGCCACTGATCTCCAGTCTGTAACAGTCCATACACAGGCCCTAGGATCCAGCCTCAGCTATTGATCCTAGTGCTTCTCCAGCCGAGATCCAACTAACCTAACATGGGTCTCATTGTTCTTCTCTCTTGGGATCAGCCCCTTAGGTGGGCACACCTCCCCCTAGACATCTGATACATGAATGGACTTTAGACTCCTGGCTCTGTTCTGTTTACCAAGTTGTGGTTGGAGAAGTCCCATGCTGAGAAGAACAAACAATCTCCCAGCAGAAGCAGTACAAAAGGAGAGACAGACTATTACACCATGAGCACAGGCGGGGGATGGACACGCTGTTACAATCCCTTCCCCTCTCAATTTGTGTACAGACTAGTGACCTCAACAGGTCGCTTGTCAAGTACACGTAAACATGGCGGACCTGACTCAGGGCTCTTCTTGCCTGGACAATCCGTCTGCATTTTGGGTGTTGGCTCCAGGTTCTTTAGTGTATGATGAAGATGTAGGGTTGAATGTTCGTCTCCAGTTTGTATGCTCCTTCACTTAAACTCTGCTTCCTGCACCCACAAATCGGCATTGTATATCTCCCACATCATTGCCTAAGATAATGTCTGCAGGAAGGCCGCTCATCACACCAATCATGCATTGTTTTGCCCCAAAGCCATAATCCAGAGTTACACTCGCTCTTGGAATATATCTCTGAGTACCTCCAGCCAATTCAATGGCAATTCCTGGTCCCTTTTGAATTGCTTCTGGTTGAATTACTCGGGGATCTGCTATGGTAAGAAAAGCCCCAGTGTCACAAAAGCCAACAACTTTTTGGCCATCCAGCATGACCTCCTGTAGATGTTTATGCCAAAGATCATAAGAACGGGTGGCTGTGGCTCGCACTCCATAGACTTCTGGTAGGGAAGTCAACATATCAGAGTCACTTGGCAAATCATCAGGGCCAGATTCCAGCTCTTCTCCTGTTGAGGGTGTCTGTAGATAATGGACAGGCAAAGGTGGTCTGCAGCTGTTCTGCCTCTGAACACCTGGACAGTGAGCTTGCAGATGACCAGGCTGCCCACATTGATAACATCTGTGCTGCGTCTCATTCCTTCCAGTTTGCCTTCTGGAGGAGTAGGTAGGAGACCTTGGTGACTGATAGGGAGGTGCAGGTGCTGGAGGTGGTTGTCGATTTGGAGGATGACTCCACGGGATAGATGGGCATGTGCCTCGCAGATGCCCGGGATGCCCACAGCTATAACATCTTCGCTCTTCTACTTTCTCTCCTCGTCGCATTCCAGAAAATGTGGTAGAAAGAACTGGAGGCACATACACACGGGTATCCGCATGAGGTGGTGATCTAGGAGGTTGAGGAACATTGGGCACTGAAGGACAAGGAACCTCTGGTGTTGAGGTGCTGGTCATTTTTGCTCCCTCTGCTAGCAGCTTCTTCCACTGAGGCTTGATAGTGAGCACCTCATCAGCTAGAGCAGCAGCTTGTTCCACTGTCTCTGGTCTCCTCTCACGCACCCATTCCCGGATCTCAGTAGGGCACTTGGCATAAAACTCTTCTTTTAGGATGACCTGGAGGAAGGTCTCCCAAGTTAACGCCCCCTCTCCCTCCAGTCAGCGATGGCATACTTGTTTCAGTCTATGGGCATACATTTTGAAAGACCCTTCCTCATCACAGGCTAACGTACGAAACTGAGTCCTATAAGTATCTGGGGTCACGGCATAATGTTCTAGAATGGTCTGTTTTATCTCCCCATACTCACAATTCCACTGAGGTTCCATAGCTCTATAGACGTCGGCAGCTCCACCCTCCAAGAGGCCCACCAGGTATCTGACTCGCTCTCTTTCTGGGACTTCCATTAATTGGCACTGATGCTCAAAGTCCTGGAAGAAGCCCTTAATGTCACCTGCAGCTTCATTAAATGGTTTAAAGTCCTTGCGGGACACTCTGGAGAATTCCCTCATAGTTGGTGCTGTGGTTACAGTCTGTCTGGAGCCTCTAGCTGCTTCCACAGCAAACCTCCTCTCCAGCAATGCTGCCCTCTCTTGAGCTCTGCGAATAGCCTCCCTCTTATCTTCTATGGTGGCCTCATCTCCAAGCAGTGCCATCTCCTCCTCATACCACACAACCCATTAACTTTTTGGGGTATTTACCTCCAGCTCCCGTCTTTCCTCCCCTTGCTGTGGAAATTTTTCCTCGGTGCCATCTTGCAGGCAAGCATTTTCCAAAGCCTCAATTAGTTGCTCCTTGGAGAGTCCTTTGTAGCCAACTCCTAATTCACGGGCCTTTGTTTTGAGGTTTGACATTGTCCAGTTCCTGTATCCTGAGGTTCTGGTTTCAGACGTTGATGGACCATTGTCCTCCATTCTTTCTGCTCTGATCCCGCCGCTGCCAATCAGTTTGTGACGGGGTATGCGACAGAGCAGTGAGGGACGCCAGGCCAAGGAACAATCCAAAGGGCTTTATTGGAACCACAAAGATAAAGCACCAAACAAATATAAATCCTTAAAGTCTGCAAGGAGTCCACAACAAAACAAAAGATCCAGGGGCATCGCCTGGTATTCCGATGCCAGGGAAAATAGGGCAATGGTCCTTATATGAGTTCCCTGAGTCCAACAGGGGGAACAATAAAACACAATCCCAAGTGGCCACTGATCTCCAGTCTGTGACAGTCCATACACAGGCCCTAGGATCCAGCTTCAGCTATAGATCCTAGTGCTTCTCCAGCCGAGATCCAACTAACCTAACATGGGTCTCATTGTTCTTCTCTCTTGGGATCAGCCCCTTAGGTGGGCACACCTCCCCCTAGACATCTGATACATGAATGGACTTTAGACTCCTGGCTCTGTTCTGTTTACCAAGTTGTGGTTGGAGAAGTCCCATGCTGAGAAGAACAAACAATCTCCCAGCAGAAGCAGTACAAAGGAGGGACAGACTATTACACCATGAGAACAGGCGGGGGAGGGACACGCTGTTACAGGTGGTTTATTTAGGGTATTTCTTTACCTGATGTGATGTAATAAAAATGGCTAAAAATTGACACATTGAGAACCACAGATTTACAATATTTAGATGTAATTTGTTGCAGGTAATAAAGTTTTTGGAGCATAAGCAACAAATCAGAACACTGATTTTGAGCCCAATTAAGACTGATCCATACAGCGCCATGGTATATGTTGATGCTATAATAAATGGAATTATTTTCTCACCACTAAAAATGTCTCCAGGACTGAAGAAATTTAAGAAGCTGCTTAAATGTGAAAGTCTCACAGGAACCAAAATTACCTCAAATCTAATGGATCTGTTCCTGTTTTGCTGAAACCGATTTACAGTTAATGGAGAATCACGAGAGCAGGAATATTGCTGAGAACGGCAGGACAGAAACCAGCCCCAGGATTGGAAATATCGGTCCGTTTAGAAATGTATTTATCCCAAAAAAAATTTTTAAAATCACCCTATAAGGTTTGGAATTGGGAAAGAGGAAAGAAGAACAGTAAATCGGGGTCACACGGAGCAAATTTGCTGCTGATTTTACCCATGTATTTGTGACGCCCTGGCCTATCAGGTCGTCACAGGGTATTGTGCAATCTGCCCTTCTGCACAGTATCCACATCCTCCTTGGTTACGGATCCCTGGCCTTCGGTGTTGCTAAGAGCAGAGCCAGTCAAAACCCTAGGAACACTCTGCACCACACCCACCAGACACACCATTGGGGGGCCTGAAGGGAATAGGGCCGCCCACTTGGGGGTTGGTATTGGAGTGAGAAGTGTGAGGAGCAGGAGAGAGGAGGTGAGGAGCTGGGCTCCCTGTAAATACTAGGTGGCAGACGTTGGTCTGGGCCTGGTAGGAGCTGGAACCCCAGTCGCAGGGGATCGTGTCAAGGGGCACGGATCTGCCGAAGAGGGCAGCCGGCAGCCTTGAGCCATCTCCGGGCAGGGGCCAGGGCACGACGGGGTACGTGGACCTTAGCCGGGAAGTAGCTTCACGCATCCTGGTAATTTACCCGACGAGGGTGAAGTCTTCAAGATTCATCCTCCACCCGCTCCAAAATCAGGGTACTAGCGCACCAAGAAGATAGGACTTTCCCAGTATACAGTCCAGAAAATCCCAAGCGTGAACCCTGAGAGCAAACTCACTCTGTTAGCCATACGGGTGAGCGAGACCCGACTAGTTCCACACTACAGGGTCCAAATAGTGAAGAAAGTGCCACGGAAAAAGGTCACAGGCTAACAAGCAACACCAAGGGCACGAATCCACGCGTGCTCCCTCCCTGCTGCAGCGGTGCTCAGAATTCTGGTTTACAAGTTGTCGGTGTTGCAGAAAACCCTTTCCTCCCCCACAGCACCCCTTCACTGCCATCACCGGGCCCCCGGGGCAAACCCCTTACCAACAGAGGGGTTAAACACCTTGCTGCCATACCACCACCACCGGGCGCTCCCAACAGCAGCGGTGGTACTCCATCTTACCACGCATCGTGGGTGGCGTCACGAACTTCTAACTTCCCTGTACATATGCCCCCTTTTAAATTCGAGTGTCCGCACGACCCCTCCACTGGTCTGGAGACCCCTCGAGCCACCGCGGTTCCGGATCCGAGCGGCTAAGCCGCTGACTCGGGGAGGTACATATTTCTAAACTGTAATTCGCAGGGTTTCTGCATCTAAAATCTGGGCACTTATTCAAATGTTTTTAAGTGGGGTTTTTTTTGGGAGGTGAAAACAACATAAAAAACAAAAAAACAAAAAAACAAACACGCAACAAAACAATTGAAGGTCAGGGGTTTAATCTGCAGATTTCGGGTCCCCATTGTAATTAATGGTTAAAAGTCTAAACTTGGAGGTTACAGTTCAGCAGAGACAGTCTAAACTTTAAGGTTATAGTTCTGCAGGGACAGTCTAAACTTGGTTTTTACAATTGAGCAGGGACAGTCTAAACTCGGAGGTTACAGTTCTGCAGGGACAGTCTAAACTTGGTGGTTACAGTTCTGCAGGGACAGTCTAAACTTGGAGGTTACAGTTCAGCAGGGACAGTCTAAACTTGGAGGTTACAGTTCAGCAGGGATAGTCTAAACTTGGAGGTTACAGTTCAGCAGGGATAGTCTAAACTTGGAGGTTACAGTTCAGCAGAGACAGTCTAAACTTGGAGGTTACAATTCTGCAGGGACAGTCTAAACTTGGTGGTTACAATTCTGCAGGGACAGTCTAAACTTGGAGGTTACAGTTCAGCAGAGACAGTCTAAACTTGGTGGTTACAGTTCAGCAGAGACAGTCTAAACTTGGTGGTTACAGTTCTGCAGGGACAGTCTAAACTTGGTGGTTACAGTTCTGCAGGGACAGTCTAAACTTGGAGGTTACAGTTCTGCAGGGACAGTCTAAACTTGGAGGTTACAGTTCTGCAGGGACAGTCTAAACTTGGTGGTTACAGTTCTGCAGGGACAGTCTAAACTTGGTGGTTACAGTTCTGCAGGGACAGTCTAAACTTGGTGGTTACAGTTCTGCAGGGACAGTCTAAACTTGGAGGTTACAGTTCTGCAGGGACAGTCTAAACTTGGAGGTTACAGTTCAGCAGAGACAGTCTAAACTTGGTGGTTACAGTTCAGCAGAGACAGTCTAAACTTGGAGGTTACAGTTCTGCAGGGACAGTCTAAACTTGGTGGTTACAGTTCTGCAGGGACAGTCTAAACTTGGAGGTTACAGTTCTGCAGGGACAGTCTAAACTTGGAGGTTACAGTTCAGCAGAGACAATCTAAACTTGGTGGTTACAGTTCAGCAGAGACAGTCTAAACTTGGAGGTTACAGTTCTGCAGGGACAGTCTAAACTTGGAGGTTACAGTTCTGCAGGGACAGTCTAAACTTGGAGGTTACAGTTCTGCAGGGACAGTCTAAACTTGGAGGTTACAGTTCTGCAGGGACAGTCTAAACTTGGAGGTTACAGTTCAGCAGAGACAGTCTAAACTTGGAGGTTACAGTTCTGCAGGGACAGTCTAAACTTGGTGGTTACAGTTCTGCAGGGACAGTCTAAACTTGGTGGTTACAGTTCTGCAGGGACAGTCTAAACTTGGAGGTTACAGTTCAGCAGGGACAGTCTAAACTTGGTGGTTACAGTTCTGCAGGGACAGTCTAAACTTGGAGGTTACAGTTCAGCAGGGACAGTCTAAACTTGGAGGTTACAGTTCTGCAGGGACAGTCTAAACTTGGAGGTTACAGTTCAGCAGGGACAGTCTAAACTTGGAGGTTACAGTTCTGCAGGGACAGTCTAAACTTGGAGGTTACAGTTCTGCAGGGACAGTCTAAACTTGGAGGTTACAGTTCATCAGGGACAGTCTAAACTTGGAGGTTACAGTTCTGCAGGGACAGTCTAAACTTGGTGGTTACAGTTCAGCAGGGACAGTCTAAACTTGGAGGTTACAGTTCAGCAGGGACAGTCTAAACTTGGAGGTTACAGTTCTGCAGGGACAGTCTAAACTTGGAGGTTACAGTTCAGCAGGGACAGTCTAAACTTGGTGGTTACAGTTCTGCAGGGACAGTCTAAACTTGGTGGCTGCAGTTCAGGAGGGACAGTATAAACTATGTAACAGAGCGTCATGTCTGCTTGATAATAGAAACAATCTCTTTGATAGAAAAATAGGCAATGCTCGGCAAATATTTTGGGAACCACGGGGTAGACTATTCTCCGGACTTATAGCTGCAATGCCCCTCTGGGAATTATTCAAATTGTCCCTCCAGTGAGGAAGGAGACAAACTCTAGCGCCACCTATTGGAATCCTAAAAGTCAAAAGTGTCTTTTTAAACAAGCCTTTTCACAGGCCTTAGGATTTACTTCCAGATCAGATTCCCAATTTGCAGACACGGTGTTTCGGGGTGATTGCCCCTCGTCAGTGCAAAGTGTGGGTATCTCAGAAGCCAGATCAGATACCCACACTTTGCACTGACAAGGGGAAATCACCCCGAAACACCGTGTCTGCAAATTGGGATAGTGATCTGGCTTTAAATCCTAAGTCTTATGAAAAGGCTTGTTTAAAAAGCCACTTTTGACTTTTAGGATTGCTACTTCCAATAGGTGGCGCTAGAGTTTGTCTCCTTCCTCACTGGAGGGACAAGTCAAATATTTTGGAACATCAATCACTATTACAGCCCATCTGTTTCACCAAAATGGCACAGCTTTTTCCAAACTCACATTCTCTCTGCAAAAGTCTCCCAAGGCCAATGTTTGGGGACCGCCGGTTCATGTGGTCATGCGGTACTTTCATTAACCCACGGTACATCTTTAGGTCAGGACGTTCTTCTACGCAGTTGAGGTCGCCTATAGCCACAGTACAGGTAAATATACTGTAGCGGTTTGTAACCACTTGGTTGGTATTCTAGACCCGCGATCACTCCTCAATTTTTTCTTGCCCAACCAATTTGTAGGCGTTTTAATAAGCTGCGCTCAGTTGCA